>NC_136261.1:197297357-197314857 GCF_964187855.1 Myxine glutinosa | reverse complement strand
CTTTCCTCTTCTGTATTTTATTTTCTTATCCTTCCTTCTTCCTTGGTTTCTTTCAATTGTGTAAATAGTAAATAAATTATATTTGTATTCCTTACCCTTTGTCTTTCTTTCTTCTTTACATCCTTCGTTTTAGTCTTTTCCCCATTGAATATCTGTGGCGCGATTCGGCCAACGTTCAGGAATCGGGTTAGTCGGGGTAACTGTTCGGGGCGCCGCGGCCATCCGCTCGGCAAACAACATCCTCGCCGCGGTCCCGTAACAATTGGTAGTCAGGAGTTGGGATTCGAACCTGGGACTAAATTTATTTAGCCCAAATTTTGGGACACCAATTGTACTATTGGCCGTAACAATTGGTGTCGGGAGCGAGATTGGACCCGAAGCGCGCTTAACGCGCTCAAAATTACGAGCGGCCGAAATTTGTTTTGTTTTAGAAAAAAAATCCGAAATTTGAAATCGCGCCATGGCTAGTCAGGGCGAAGGGATGCAGGTGGGGGAACTAGAAGGGGGGTTAGGGGTAACCCAGGATCAGAGGGAGGAGAACAATGAGGAGGTGGTTGAAGGAGTATCAGGTGCGCAAAATGGCGCCCTTGCGCACGTGAATGCAGCGGCACCAAATTTAGCGGCGCCCGTGACCGTAGCAGCACCGGTGGATTCTAACCTTTTTTTGCTACAAATGGGGGCCCTTATGGACAAAATGGGTGAGCGAATGAGGGACAAAGCGAGGGCTAATAGTGAGCGATTGGAGGGCCAAATGGGGGTAATGAGGGACGAAGCAAGGGGTACCAGTGAACGTTTAGACAATAAATTTGAGGGGTTAGACAACGGGATAAAAGGGGTGAAAAATGGGTTAACGGGGCTAGAAGATAAGATGGAAGGCAAATTGCGGGAAATAGGGGAGCAATCCGCCCAGGAAATCAAACAGATGGGGAACCAGATAGAGGAGGTGAAAATCAGGCTAGAAGGGAAATTGGATGCTCAGAGGGATGAACTGGAACAGATGAGGGTGGCATCTACCAAAGAGATGGGAGAAATGGGAGAGGAGATCAGACGAGGTGTAAGCGAGGAGGTCTCGGGGGTATGCGAGGAGGTAAAGCGAGGTGAGAAGCGTATGGAGAAAGAGGTGAGGAATAATACGGCAAAGTTACAAGGGGGCATAGAGCATAGAGGACCTGACACGGGAAGTCGAGCAGCTGACGGTGGGACAAAAAGAACTAGTGGATCAAGTAGAAAAGAACACTGCGGTACTAGGAGGGTTAAAGGCGACACAAAAAGACATCAAAAACGACTTGATAGCGACGAAGAGGGAATGTCAGATGGTACATGAGGGGTTGACAAAGAGGTTGGACGAGGTGACGGAGGTAATGGAGACAAAGGACCGGGAGGTGAGGACGCACATAGAAACGGTCAAGGTGGCCTTCGAGGACGAAATTGAGGAGACGCACCGGGAAATAAAAGAGGAGAAGCAAAAGTTAGAGGAAGTGGAAGAGGGGGTGAGTGAAATTAAGAAGAGACGGACGGAAACTAAGAGAGAAATACAGGAGGACGTGATGGAGTATGTACAAGGTCGGTGCTCAAATCGTGATGTTGTGCTCGCTAACCAAATAAAGAGTTTGCAGGTGGCGAAGGAGGTGCGGAGACGAGGTGCCGAGGTGAGTGGCGATATACGCGGAAATGTATATGATGTGAGGGGAGCTTCAGTCGGCTTGGGGGTTGATGTGGACCCGGGTGTTCGTGAGAGGCCGTTGGTGAAGTGTGCGACAGGTACGGAGTACGAGAGAGGAGGTGTGCGAGAATGTCCGACTCTGGGGTGTTTGAGGAAAAAGTGCGTGCCGAGGAGTGAGTGCGCTGTCGAGAGTGAGTTGGTCGTAGCGCGTGTGCGAGGAGGCACATGGAAGCGCGGAGTGGGGAGTGTTACAGAGGATGTAACGAAAGAGTGCACACCTGTGGTGAGTGTTTCGGAGGGTGTAACGGGAGAGTGTGCACGAGAAAGGTGTGTAACGGACGGGTGCATGAGGAAAGAGTGCGCTGTCGAGAGTAAGGGTGAATACGCGACCGAGAGTGGAGGTAAGAGTAGTGAGAGTGACACGGAGCGTGAGTTGGTTGTGGCAGGTGAGAGAGGATGTACACCTGGAATGAAAGGATGCACACCTGGAATGGTAGAGCGTGTGTGGGAATGCACACTGGAATTGGTAGTGAGGCACGTGGTTGGGTGTGCAAGTGAGAGCACACCTGTGGTTGTCACAGAGGAGGTGACCGAGGAGGGGGCGCGAAGAGGTGTGTTGGTGAGGTGTGCGAACGACGAGTGTGTGCAAAGGTGTGCGGTGGTCAGGTGTGTGACCAAGTCTGTGAGCGAAAGAACGAGTGCAATAATGAAGTACGCGGGGTGTACGGGTGGCGTTGGAGCACCGAGCTCGGTGAGGGTGAAAGGGGTCACGTATGCGTGTGAGCATGCAGGTGAAGCATCAACGGTAACCGGGTTAGCGGTTAGGACGACGTTTAGCCGAAGCGAGCCCTCGGTACGTGCCGGGCTTCGCGTGCCGCGAGGACCAGCGGGGATCCGAACCACGGCGGTTTCGAAAGAACCGCCGTACGCGATCCACGCTGGGCCTCGCTCGGAACGGTCGCGTCCGAGCTCCGCCAGGCGGAGCGGACGGTCCGGTTGGAAGGGCCGACACAGCGACCCCTTGTTGTCGCGCTCCGGCCGGCCGAGATTGGGGCATCGGACAGTCCCGTGCCCCGATGGTGCGTGGAATCTCGGGCCGAGTAGACCGCCTTCCCTGCACCGAATGCCGGACGGACCCATCCGCTGGCAACGAACCACCCGCATCCATTGCTCGGCTTTACGAAGCAGAGCTTTGGAAACGAATTGGCGCACCGAGAGGATCTAGTGAGTAGACGGGTGATGATAGTGGTTTGGACCCGAAATTGCAAAGCAAAATTTGATGATTGGTAGAATTATTGGCAGATTGTTGGCAAATTTTTGATTTGTTGAATTTGGACGAGCAAAATTGATAGTGGAAGATACCCGATGTGATGGGATGGCAACTCTGCCATCTCTCACAGCGGGGGCAAAGGAGCAATAGACTTATGGGGTTTGGCAGTGAAAACTAGCTCGGGAGGGTTAGGATATTGTGTGTAGGGATCTAGAGAAGATGACCTTAGGTAACGTTAAGGTTAGGTAGTGACAATGACACCTGTAGTGGGGACACAGGTAGATTTAGTTTGGATGATAATGACGTGGTATGTGCTTAGTTTAAAGGGAAGATGGGGAGCACTAAGTTAGCAGGGCAACAGGTAGTGCAGATGATGCCGTGTGTGTGGTTAAAAGGTGTGATTGCACAGGTGTGCAACTGGACAGGTGTATGGAGCAGTGTTTGAGTGAGTGATGGTGATGCGAGTTGTGTTGACCAAATGGTCCAGGAAGGAAGGAGGGTGCAGGTGGCACCAGGTGTGTTTGCACAGGTGTGCAACTACAGGTGAATGGAGAACAGGTGTATGGAATATATGGAGTCTGGAGTATATGGAGTATTGGAATGGATGGTCGTGGAGTGAGTATGGGGGAAACTGTGGAGTGGAGTGGATGGTGCGAAGGTGTGGATGGGGGAAAGGAGGATGGACCCCATCACGAATACCCGGGGAGGGTAGTGTAAGTGTTAGGTAGAGGGTACAGGTAAATTGTGGTTGGATATTGGCATCTGTGGTGCGTGGTGGAAGAATGGTGATTGAATGGGTGCATTAGTGTTGTGGAAATGGCTGGGCGTGTAGCCTGTTAGTGTGTGTAGTTGGATTGGGCACTCCACCACTGTGAGGATGTCGGCCAGGTGAGGCCGCAGGTGGGCTCTGGGAGCCGGGAGTTGTTGTGGATGGGGCCCGAGGATCCGGAGGACGGACCCGGGTAGCCCAGTGCCAGAGGGCACCAAGGGGTGACAGAGCCAGGAGGGGCCTTCCCCAATTAGATAGGTTAGGGTGAGGAGCTAGGTAAGCTCGGGTGGCAACTACAGTGGTGGAGGTGTGCAGGTGGGTAGACCTGCTGGGAGAGCTGCACGACCCAGCCCGGAAATTGTGCAAGGGCAAAGGGAGTTGCATCGGGGGAGTGAGACCCCAAATTGAGAAGCACCACAGTTTGGTCAATGGGAATTGGTTTTTAGAACCCATAGTGTAAGTTGGCCAATGGATTGGCAGGGAAAGACCCCGGGTAGTGTAAAGTGTGTTAATGTCATTTAGAGGATAGTTAGGATTAAGAATCTCCTCACACCATCTACATCCACTCACCTGAGGTGACGCTACTCCACACCATGCCATGTTTTTATTATTTTGATGCAAATGTTTGGAATGTGAGACGCATCATGACGTGGGTGTGACATTGTGCTTGTTGTTCCATCTCTCCCTCCTTATGAGGATTGATGATGAATTGGGTGATGGCAAATTTTGGTTAGAGGGATTGTGGAGACGAATTTGGTATAGGAGAGATATGGGGAGACGTGACAGTAGTGACGAATTTGTAAAGGTGTAGATTTTGTAAATATGGGGTAAGGGCAAGGGTAGAGTAGGTGACAGGGGGGGGGGGGGGGTGACGTACGGTAGGGACGAGCTTTTCTCCGCTCAGTCTCCATACGCACCTCGCCTTGCATTGCCTTTATTGATGTGTACCCTTGTGACCTTACCCCTCGCTCATCTGTCTTTCCCCCCCTTTTGTCTCCCACATGAGGACTGTGCGCCGAGGGGAGCGTGCGGGAGTCCGCCATTGTGCGCCCGGAACTCCCAGAACCAGCTGTCTGCATCGATGCACCACCTTATGGAGCATATGTCTGTGGCCGAGCACCACTTATGGACCCCATGGGTTGGGGCAAGGCCCCTCTGCTGGAACCGGCCATGAAGGCCCGAGATCTTGCTGGCGGACCTTGGTCACAGGGCACCGATGCCCCACAGGTGAACCACACTAGTCGGCCCTGTGGGCAATAAATAAATAAAATAAAAATGGACACGTTTTGTGCAAGTTTTATGTCCAAATAGGCCGCCAGCAAAGAAGATGACAACACCTGGAAGATAGCATTAGCCAGCAGAGGGAGCCGAAGAGCAAGAGACCACCAGCAGGGTTTGGGGTTGTTTGGTTATTTTTATTCATGAACAGTGATGACTGTGCACCGATTGGTGCTTGAGGGTGCTTTGGTGTGTTTTTGGGTGCTTTCATGGTGCATCGATGCAGGGCAGACTGTCTTTCCCCCCCAAAAGAACGATCACAGGTCCTGGGTTGCGTTTTGTAAATAAAGTAGTCATTGTAAATAATGCGCCCCCACCGTAAGTGTTTTAGTTTGAAGACAATTCCGCAATTCGGTTAGCTGTGGGCGTGAATCTGTTAGGCAGGGTGCAATGGAGCAGCGGGACATATTTATCTATGTTTTAAAACTGTCACACTCAGGGTCAGGTTAAATGTAGAGGGAACTATACCTACGTGCCACACTAAAGGTAAAAGTTCATAGGCCCGGGACGTGCCTAAGAGGAGGAGGGTGCAGTGTTGTGGATATGAGGATTGTGTTTTTTTAAAATTGCTTTATTCTGGACCCTCCTGCCTCCAGTTGTGTATAAAGGTCAAAGGTCGTTCCGTAGTTATTTCATAAGCACTCACGTTAGCCAATCATAGATTTCCCCCTTGTTGACAGTTATTTACTTGTTCTGTGTAGTAGGGTAAGGCCTTGTCTTCCATTAATTGATACTCCATTGCACCGAATTCAAATAGATAGATCCCCTTTCATTCCCATTCCCAAAGCAGCAATTGCCAACTGTTCCCTCCGCGACTCCATTCGCCACGAGGTAGGCTCGGAGAAGAAGGGGGAGGAGCTGCCGAATCCTGGGCGTGCCCGCCCATCGTCATCAAGGGTGGAGCCAGAGGGCCGTGCCGACCAATCAGGGCCGAGGCGAGCTCACCGATGGGCGTGTTCTAGAGGCAGGCGGCTTGATTTGCCCGCGGCGTTATAAAGAGCGCACGCGGAAGCCGTTTTGAGAGAAGTGCGCGAGGAGGGAAGAGAAGCGAGAAGGAAGCCTTGAGAGAAGTGCGCCAGGAGGGAAGAGAAGCGAGAAGGAAGCCTTGAGACAAGTGCGACAGAAGCGCGGGGGAAGCCTTTAACACAAGTGCGCGAGAGAAGCGCGGGGGAAGCCTTGAGAGAAGTGCACGACGTCACCCTGCTCGCTCCCAGCCTGACGAGGCCCGGCTTGCTGTGTGCCCTGCCAAGCCTTCCAGCTTGTGGTCCGAGCTGAACCTTCCTCCCGGTCCAGCCAATCGTTCCTGCCTCCATTCCCCATTCGTGTGAGTCCGTCTTTGTTTGTTCTGTCCCTGGGTTAATTAAGACTGTAATAGATAAGCTAGAATTTCACTGTGTCACCTTTCCTCTTCTGTATTTTATTTTCTTATCCTTCCTTCTTCCTTGGTTTCTTTCAATTGTGTAAATAGTAAATAAATTATATTTGTATTCCTTACCCTTTGTCTTTCTTTCTTCTTTACATCCTTCGTTTTAGTCTTTTCCCCATTGAATATCTGTGGCGCGATTCGGCCAGCGTTCAGGAATCGGGTTAGTCGGGGTAACTGTTCGGGCGCGGCGGCCATCCGCTCGGCAAACAACATCCTCGCCGTGGTCCCGTAACAATATATATATATATATATATATATATATATATATATATATATATATATATATATATATATATATGTGCGCGCCTCTCGCACTCTCTCTCTCTCTCTCTCTCTCTCTCTCCCTCTCTCGCTCTCCCTCCCTCGCTCTCTCTCTGCACGACATTCTTTGCAGAGTGTTGGTGCCACACAATCAGCTTACTGAGTAAGGGTTATGCTGGGTGGTTTGCCATTGCCTTCCCAGCAGTAGTTAGAACAGGAATTTAGAACTCGTTCATGGTGCTGGTGATAGCTCGCCTACTCTTCGTGAAGGACACCGGCCATGGGATGTTTAACGTCCACCAACTATTGCCTGCAGACAGGATGAATCAGCCTGCCTGTGAAAACACTGGGATGACAATTTATAGCTGATTCGGGATTCAAACCCAGGCTAGACAGCTTTGAGGCGAGTGTTACCTCTAGTCGAGGCGATCCTGCCAGTCCATATTTCTGTGTAGTAACAGATTAACTTGTTATTGCTATTGTGTTCCATCTGAACCATTGGCTTCTGATGCAGAGATCTAAGGTTCAAACCCCATATACTATTAATTTATTTCATTGTCTGCTGATATTCTTGGTACCAGTGCAAACGTCAATTGATGTCTCCTAATGTCCATGTCCTGCATGTCATTTATTTACAAAGCTCTGCAATGAGCCTTCACCCAATTTCTCATGCAGGTTTAAACAGGATTGTGGTTAAAATGTGATTTGAGTAAGAATCTAGTGAAATGTTTTAATGCCAAAAATCGGCAAATTTTATTTTGTGATGCATGGGAAAAAGGCAATTCTGAGCACGGAGTTCTATTTTCTATTTTCGTGCGATATTTAAATGTTGTTTAAATCTTGAATACTTGAAAACTTAAGTGCCAGTTTCACTGCCACCAAACTTGTTCTGTAGCGGCTCGTGATGATCTTGTACATTGGATTACCATTGCATCTTGTGGTTTTGGTCCATCACCTGAATGAACGTTTTCTTTGCTCTGGTTTTAATATTTTTTCAACACGACTGAAGTTGATTAGTGCTATATTGTATTGTCTTCTTGTATTGTATTGTCTTGTATTGTATTGTCTTGTATTGTCTTCTTGTATTGTATTGTCTTGTATTGTATTGTCTTGTATTGTCTTCTTGTATTGTATTGTCTTGTATTGTATTGGCTTGTATTGTCTTCTTGTATTGTATTGTCTTGTATTCTATTGTCTTCCCTTGTATTGTCTTCCCTTGTATTGTCTTCAGAGTTGTATTGTCTTCTTCCCTTGTATTGGCTTCAGAGTTGTGCTTTCTTATTATAGGTCGTGAATTTTTTTTTTGTTCCCGGTTGATATGGCTTTTATCTTCAATAATATGCCGAAGGTGATCTACTACACTTGTCAGTTTTTCTCTTTCCAAAAAAGCAATATTTGGCGATCACTTTCCATTCTAATCCATGAACAGTTGACAAAATAAATGCACGACTGCTTGGTGTTCCACAGATAGGCTCAATGTAGCTAAGCCAGCTGATGATTTTGCACAAGAAATTGGTTCAGAAATTATTGGAGCTTCATTATAAACCGAGTTGAACTAAGTATGGATCAGCTTTTGAATCCCACATGTTTGACCTCAGGATGAGATATTGAGTCTGAGATAATCTTATAAATAACTCTGTGTGTTTTTGCGTTTACATGTTACTCGGTCGAACCGTAGTGCCTATAGGTCCAAAATTGTGGTGTGTAGGTGCTGCTTCAGAATCTGGGCAAGGTTTTAAGCTCTAGCAGGGAAAATGAATCTGGGCAATTAGATTTTGGTGAAGATCTGGATTCGGATCCAGCTACTATAATTTTTTAAGTGATTCTTCACCATTGGGATATAGGGCCAAAAATGATACATAGCGGGATATCTCAAAACGTTATGGATAGATTTAGTCGAAACTTGTTGGACTGGTTGTGTGTGTGACAAGGAAGAATCGAGCAATTTCGGAGAAGATTCGGATCCAGATCCAGCTAGTAGAATTTTAAAAGTGATTCTTTACCATTGAGTGATATGGCCAACCAGGCGGAGGTATGTATGCTCTCTATTGGGGCCGTTCTAGTTTTTTTCTGTGCAGTGCTGGGTACCCTAACTATTTCTGGCACCCTTGCACATCTTTGACTGAGGAAAGACTTGATCAAGGAACAAATGAAGCGGTTATGCGTTGGCTACAGGTGACACCCACAAGCAAAAGAGCAAATAGCACGGATACACCATCAGAGAAGATGATATCTATCACGACTGATGCCCTGTCACTGCAATGCAGGCTGTGCCATGGATGAAACAATATCCCCACCATTGTCTAATTGACGGTGACAGAAAGAACATTCCCCACCCATCATCGAATGGCAATGTTTTTGTGAAGGTGAAAATGTAAAATGTGAAGCGTCAGCAAGTCTTACTTTTTTGGCGGTAGAATAACCTTTCTCAACGCTATTATGGCATTTTGAGCACTTTTGTGTAAATCCACTTGGAGTTTGATTTTGACCTTCCTCCCAGACCTTTTCATAACTTGTGCTTGATTTCAATTTGTAACCATATGAATTGTGTTCTTTTACTTTTAGTGCCAGTACAAAGGGCGCAGGCGTTGTCTCATTTATCCTTGAACATCAGCTCCAAGCATCACAAGTTTGAAGTTAGACTTTCGGCTCCAAATAATTTTATAGGTTACCAACGAGTATATTGCTACATTTGAAGGCATTCTATTTTGTGAGCCTTACTTTTTCGCCAGCCAAGTAATCAATATATATTGTTGTGGCAACAATATATATATATATATATATATACAGTCACCTGAAAAAGTAAGTACACCCCATGTAAAGTTTTGACTTTTTCAACATATTTCAACATACAGCTATTTGATCTTCATTTCCACAATATTGACAGATAAAGGTGATATAATATAACAAATATCATGAAACATTTACATTTTGTTGTTCATTGTATAATTTAAATAAACATAAATGCAAATTTCGCTTGTGGAAAAAGTAAGTACACCCTTGGTTCTAAAGGTGGTATTGCCCCCTTTGGCAGAAACAACGTCAAGTAGGCATTTCTTATAACTGTCTACCAGTCTCTGACA
This sequence comes from Myxine glutinosa, assembly GCF_964187855.1. Taxonomy (NCBI): domain Eukaryota; kingdom Metazoa; phylum Chordata; class Myxini; order Myxiniformes; family Myxinidae; genus Myxine; species Myxine glutinosa. The sequence continues at coordinate 197,305,107 of NC_136261.1, read as the reverse complement.
TCGACTGGGAGAAATTTTTGCCCACTCCTCCATGCAGAATTCTTTCAGCTATGTGACGTTTTGCATGCACAGCTCGTTTCAAATCCCCCCACAACATCTCGATGGGATTTAGATCGGGGCTTTGACTTGGCCATTCCAGAACCCCCCATTTCTTTCTTTTCAGCCATTCCTTGGTGGATTTACTGGTATGTTTAGGGTCATTGTCATGTTGCAAGATCTACCTTCGGTTGAGCTCCAACATTTCCGACAGATGGCCTCACATTATCCTCAAGCACCCTCTGGTACAATGAATAATTCAGAGTGGATTCTATGATGGTGAGTTGCCCAGGCCCTGATGCAGCAAAGCAGCCCCAAACCATAATATTTCCACCACCATGCTTTACAGTTGGTATCAGGTTCTTGTGGTCAAATGCTGTCTTTGGTTTTCGCCAGACATGTCTTCTGGTGCTGTGGCCAAATAGCTCTACCTTTAACTCAGCTGCCCAGAGCACATTGTTCCAGAAGTGTTGGTCTTTGCCTCGGTGTTGATTGGCAAACTTTAGTCTTGCTCTGATGATCTTTCCGGACAGCAAAGGTTTCCTCCTGGCACACCTCCCATGTGGATCAAATTTGTGCAGCCTCTTTCTAATGGTAGTCTCGTGCACTATGACATCAACAGTGGCAAGAGCTACCTGGAGATCCCGTGATGACATTCTGGGGTTCTTATAGACTTCTTTCAGCATCTTGCGGTCTGCTCTCCGGCTGAACTTGCTGGGGCGGCCTGGCCTGAACAAGTTGGCAGTTGTTTGGAATCTTCTCCACTTGTAGATGATCTTCCGTACAGTCGCATGATTGATTTCAAATTGTTTGGAGATCTTTTTAAATCCCTTCCCAGACTCATAGGCATCTATAACCTTCTTTCTGAAGGCCTCAGAGAGCTCTTTTGATCGAGGCCTGGTGATGCCGCACACTTCAACAACAAAGAGCAAACCAAACGAAATGGCTGAGGTTTAAATTAGACAGGTTCCTCCAAGATCCTCTCCAACGATGTTCTAATCATTTGCACCCGAGCTGGTGCACCTGATTCTAATTTTAGGTATTTGAAGTAGTGATAAATGTAGGGGTGTACTTACTTTTTCCACATGCGAAATTTGCATTTATGTTTATTTAAATTATACAATGGACTACAAAATGTAAATGTTTCATGATATTTGTTATATTATATCACCTTTATCTATCAATATTGTTGAAATGAAGATCAAAAAGCTGTATATTGATATATGTTGAAAAAGTCAAAACTTTACATGGGGTGTACTTCTTACTTTACATGGGGTTACTTTTTCACGTGACTGTGTATGTGTATATGTATATATATATATGTATATATATATATATATATATATATATATATATATATATATATATATATATATATATATCTATATATATATATATATATATATATATCTATATATATATATATATCTATATATATATATATATATATATATATATATATATATATATATATATATATATATATATATATATATATATATATATATATATATATATATATATATATATATATATATATATATATACAGTGATCCCTCGTTTATCGCGGGGGTTATGTTCCAGAACCCCCCGCGATAGACGAAAATCCGCGAAGTAGCGACCATATTTTTATTTTATTATTTATATATATTTTAAAGCTTTATTACCCTCCCCACACTCTTATTAACCTTTCCCACACTCTTATTAACCTTTCTCACACTCTTATTAACCTTTCCCATACTCTTATAAACACTTCCGATACTCTTAAACACTTTTTACACTCTTAAACATACGTAATTTTAACAACATATAAAATTCTAATGGGTACTCACCATTGAAGATACTGTAGCTACCCATGGGTCCCCCAAGCAAGACCAGCATCAGAATCTCCTTGCTCCAGCCGGTGACGTCACCGGCGGGGATCCCCGGCGCGAGAGTGGCTGGTCACGTGACCGCTAAAGCGTGCCGCGCTTTGCGGGTATAATCAGCTACACCTGTTGATCACGTGACCACCGAAGCACGCCACGCTTGAGAGGCGTGGCTTTCGGTTTCTGGTTGTGCTTTATAATGCAGCCCGATATTAAAACGGGCTTTTCAGTGTTCCCGAGTTGGTTTTGAGAATAAATATCTTCTCGGACGAGTTTGTGTCTTGCCCGTCATTTCGTCCGTATCAAGCAAGAGCCCCGGCTCTTCAATACTACAACTTGCGTGATGAAGATGATGATGAATTTGCTGTGCAGTACTGATGACGATGAGGGTGATGACGATGATGAATGTACTGCACAGCCAGAAAGAGCATTACAGTTACCCATTACGTGGGTAACTCGCGCAAGTGGAAGCTGCCGCATCTGCGTTTTCCATACGCACGACTCTTTGTCTACCCTTCTACTGTACACTATGTACAGTATTTTATTTCTTGTAATATGTTTTAATTACTGTATTTTTCTTATTTCTTTACGTTTTTTAATTTTTTAGGCTAGAAAATGCTTATTTTACCACAAAAAAATTTAAAATAATAGTATATAAAAATACATTTATACCGCAAAATCCCGCGATATAGCGAAAAATCCGCGATATAAATTTACATATACTAGCGAGAAAAACCCGCGATGTACCGAAGCCGCGAAAAGTGAACCGCGATATAGCGAGGGATGACTGTATATATATATATATATATATATATATATATATATATATATATATATATATATATATATATATATATATATATATATATATATATATATATATATATATATATATGTCGAGAATAGAACCATGTTCCACACCTTGAGTTCAAGAGATAACAAGATTTAATGATGAACCAATATCACAGCGCTGTGGAGGGTGTAAGAGTCATACCATTCACAGACGAACAGCATGGCCACATACACTCCTGAGTTCCTTACAGAAAGAACTTTCTTATATACTTGCAGAGTGTGATAAAAATCTCCTCTAATTTTGGCAAGTTTCAGCAGTATAATACACAATGGGGGAAACGTTGACCAGTACCCCCACCCTTGTCCTATCTTATTTGGCATGAGCAAAGGGCAAGATGCGGGAGGGAGAAAGAGCACCGTGACATTCTCAAAACTTATCTTCCATGTTGGCTTTTGGTCAAGGACAGACAGACGCGTTTTCACTAGGGGGTCTAACAGAGCAAGCAGTTTCACTATCTTTCTACATTTTTTGGGACAATAAAACATAGTTCAAAACAAGAGGGAACATAGTAAGCTTAATCCTTTTCACAAAGCAACCATTATTAAATGCAAACCACAATTACATAAGGCACAATAAAAGGCATGATCTCGACATTCCCCCATTTGGTCTCTACGAGACTACGTATCACAGAGACCAGGCCACATCGGCTTTATTTGCAAAGCAAAAGAGAATAGTGTTATATGTGGCCACATCGGGCTTTATTGAGTGTTGTATGTGTGTCCTCCAAGGGCATGCCACGCACATAAAGTACCTTGCATGCATGTTTGAAAGGTGTCATGTTGTGCGTGTTTGGAACATGAAGGCTCAGAACATGAAAGTCTATTAACGTTTCGGATCCACAACGAAGGCATCTGGTCCAGATGAGGTTCTGCTCCGCCAGGGGGCCAGCAACCTCCCCTGCGGAACTTGCTCCCTACACCCTTTGCAGATGCGGTCCTTGCAGATCTTCGAAGTTAATCAACGATCATGCCCATGAGATCTCTCACGTGCTGCTGTTCTGGGGAATACATAATGTTGTCAGTATCTTGTGTCTCATGTTCCTGGTCAGGGTACAGAGCGTTAAAATCCGAATCACTTGAAGCAAAGAGATTCGAAACATTTGAAGCAAAGAGAGGGACTTCCTTTATGTCAAAGTCTCCCATGGACGCCTGGTCGGCTTGCGGGTCTAGGATATCCATGTCGGGTCCCTCGACTGCCAGACCCAGCGTCGCAATCAGATCCATAGTTGGGTCGGAAGGGGGTGTACAGCTGTGAGCTTGTAATACATAAGAGGCGTTAGCCAGTACACGCAAGGGGTTTACCACACAAGTATCACAGTCATCACAAACATCAATACAGGCATCAGCCAGTTCCCACAAGGGATTTTCAACACAAGTATCAGTCATCACAAAAATCAATACAATCTTCTGAAGCGCCGGTCACATCTGCCTTGTTGTAGGACCCATTCAGGTCGACGGCCTCTGTGGTCAAGATCATGGTCTTCCGACGGCGGTTTCTTCATCGTCCATCCTGAAAAATACTTTCTTACACACACCATGGTCAAATTCCTAGCCCCCCGTCCCACCAATTGGCATTTAGTTACCTTATCTCTCAGATGGTTGGCTTATTCATAGCCGCATTTCCTGTGTCGTGTCTGGAAATTCAAATGCCATATTTACTTTTACCAATTTCCGAAAATACCTTCCTTTTAATCATCTTCCCTACATCTAATAATACATGATTTACCAACCATTTCCCCCCCAACCATAAATCGGTCAATGGAAATAATCGGTATTCTCCCCTTCAAAATTTCACTGTTATCCTATCAATACCTGGACATTTTTTCCCTTCTTTCCTAGATACGCGAATTTCACACCAGTATATACCCACTGGAAAAATTATCTGAAAAATAACGAAATCGTCTCCAAGTTCTCTAGCTAATCTCCATCCGCAATCACCAACTTTACCCTCCTATGCATTTTGCCTTAGGTTTTAGAACCTAGAGTCTACCAAAACAACAACAACTAGCCTCCCAAAGCCATTTCCCTGCAAGAGCGGGGGTTAGCCTTGCGGTCCCCATGACAATCTTCTTCATTTTGCTCTATCACCTCCCTTTGAGCAATAATTCAATTGATGTGATTCCCACATACCTGGTGGAGTTCTGTTCACCTGGTCTGCAGAGCCGTGATCCAATCTTCACCAGCCCCCAATCACCTCCTCGATTGGGGTCATTCTGCATGTAGCAATCTAACACAACGTTTTTAAACTTTACATTCATTGGTCCCCCCAGTGCAAGCCAACCCCTTGTATCACCTTCTTATCACAAAAACAACAGTCCATAACTAACCACTTTCCTTTATTTCCTGTCTTTTCCATTAACTTTTTACAACCTTTTCCTCTACTTCCTCAACAATTCCTGCAGTCACCTGTCATTGACAAATAATCCATCTGAGTCGACTTTCCAATCCAATCATCTTTGCACTTTCCACGACCTTCTTCACACTTCCTCCCAAACCTTTCCTTCAGACACAACCCACATGAGTTATGAATACAATTTCCCCTTTCAGGCGCATGTCTAGCCACTCACAAAGTGTCCACAAGACAATGTCACCATATTTCACACCTCAGCTCTCGAGACCACCCAGGGGTCCCTTGAGAGATGCATCCTAATGTTAATCAGCTCTCGAGAGCTCAATTTTGAACAGGGGTAAAACCAGCAATACTCAATTCTGCCAAGCAAGAGGCCAGAGCAGTATCACCCCTCTTCCCTCTGCCCACCATAACTGGCAGACAGACAATGGCGAGCCACAAGCCCCAACCCTACAAGGCTCCAGCTCCCATCCAAAGGACACAAACTCCCTCAGACTGGCATAATCTCTTTGCCAGCTTATGTACGAACCAAGATTGCAAACAAATAGTTTTCCAAACAAAACTCAGTTGTCACCCTATTGCACCATATTGGCAGAATTCACTTCAGCTCTCTACCACTCTTGTGTCGAGTGGTGCCCCAAAATGACATTGCACGAACCCTTTCAATACCCGTCTAAACCTACTGCCATTTAACGACGCTTCCCAGATGACGGTTCCCCATACACTATTCTGGCACAAAATTGTTGCATCCCACAGATGCCACGATTATTTGAACAAACTCATTTTCCTAATCCACCTTTTCAATTTTCATTTCAATTTAAAGTTAATCCAATGTCCTCTAATATCTCTCTTAGCATCCCATGCACCTGTTGCAGACACCTGTTTTAGCCTCTGGCCCAATAGCTGCCCAATAAACAAATAATAAAAATAAAATAACCTGATCTATTTATTGAAATAGACCGAATTCTTATGTTGGTCAATTTTTTCACCAACTGTGACTCTCGCGTCAATCCTGCCATTCCCAACCACATTTCCAGCGAGGATGACGTCACTATTTCACACCTTTCCTCCCTTGAACAGCGGGAGTCCTCCAAGAGATGCATTCCGATGTAAATCACTTCAAAGTGCCTAATTGGCCCTCTCTGGAATCGCACCTGTAACGTTACCGGCACCGCCCTTTCTTGGTTCAAATCTTACCTCTAACAGACACAAATCCACTGCTCAACTCTATCCTGACGGACTGCATCACTGAAATAAATCCTGGCTTCAAATCAACTTTCTCAAACTTAACTATGATAAATCTGAAATAATCGCATCATCTTCCTTCGAACTCAGAGCACACCAACACAGTATACATCAAACATTGGATTCATATTTCCACAGACCTCCACCACTCTGTTAAATCCTAAACATGCCCAATGGGCAATCCCCTCTGCTCAGGGCTGCAAAATGCTGGATTCTAACCTTCCCAAACACAGCTCTTGTCCGCCAGGCTGCAAATTCAAAGCATTTTCAGTCCCCCTTTTTCCCATACACTAGCCAGTGTAAGCCAGCCAAACATAAACAGAGGTTCCAGCGAGCTGTGACCTCCATAACTCTAAACAACTCCACTGGCACTTTTTAAAACAAACTTTCCCAGTCACTTACTAAAATAAAGTGCAGCTCTTGTCCGTAGATATACGTTAACCAAGATTACATGAGACTTGACAACAATAGTACTGCCCTGTGGAGCAAGGCATCAGAGACAACTCCCCTCCACCTTGACTTACCCCAGGTAGAATTTGGCTACCTACAGAGAAAGTACCTGCACAACACATTTACAAACCAATTCGTCCCCTCGTATTAGGGGACATCTCAAATGTTCCACCACAATTCACAGCAGGTGACCACCCACCTGCCTTCTGTCGAAGTCCAGTTCAATTTTCTGAGTTTCCATTCACAGACAGACAGACAGACGAACCCCCAACGTACTAACAGGATGGTCTCACAGAGGCCATTCCATTCAAATCTGTAGGCTGCCACGATTCTTCCCGCCAGGACACACCATCATAGTCACCATAGTCACACGACATGTCAGCAGACACAGTGAATGACATTCGACACCATAACAGACACCGCAGACACTGCTCCTCCTTGATCCATATCTGCAGACGCAGTCAGACACACCCAGTCGGACAGACAGACTGGCTCCTCATTACAACTGCAAACATCCGAAATGACAACAGCTAACACCAAATATTTATTGTCCCCCTTTCAGGGAAGTCAAATCAACCACCATTAAAGCACAAAACAGAAAACGACCATATACTCAGAGTATATACCATATACTCAGGGTGAGGCCCGAAAATCAAGCAGACAGACCGACAATCGAACCTGTCTTTCGACACTGCCGAACGACAAGTCTGCAGACACTGAGGGAGTGACTTTCGACCCCCAGTAAACACCGCGGACACCGCTTTGGTCCGCACCTGCAACTCCATCACGCGCCTCCAACTTCTTTTTCGGCGCATCGATCAACACAAATGTACCGACGCATCTTATATTCTACACATTGCTATCCAACCTTTCGCCACAGTCCCATCACAATCGATGTATCTCTCGCGGCATGCATGGCGGGAATCACACTCGTATTGCACCAACATGG
>NC_136261.1:197162357-197289857 GCF_964187855.1 Myxine glutinosa | reverse complement strand
AGCAGCACTCATCTTGATAGGAGACTTGTTCACACTTTGTGTACACTCTCTCACTGTAGTACACTGCCTCACTGCTGTACACGCTGGGGACGCAACGCACGCAAGTGGACGCAACGTTTTGTTTTTGAGATCGATCGCAGTTAAAAATTTCGATCGCAGTTACAAATTTCGATCGCAGTTAAAAATTTCGAAAAATTCCCTAATTTTTTTTAGCGTTGCCAGACATTTTCGACCAAAAAGGGCATTTTATTTTATTTTTCCCGAAAAAGGGCGAAATTCTTTTTTTCTCCGAAAATAGCAAAATAATTTTTTGCGTGCAAAAAAGCCGTTTTATGTGAAAAAATATTTTTTATTTTTTCACATAAAAATCCGATGTGCAGTCATGACGCACAAAAACGTACTCCGCTGTGCGAAGCGCTGGGGGGACGTAGGACTGGGGGTCACCGTGGTGGGACGTTGGCACAGGGGCAAACCGTCGGGCGGTCTGCTGGAGGTCCGAGCGCTGGCGAGCTGCGGACCAGGGACTGGTAGCGTCGGGCACGAATTCGCCCGGGACGCGTAGCGGCTGGCCGTAGACCAGCTCGGCGGTGGACGCCCGGAGGTCCTCCTTGGGGGCCGTGCGGAGGCCCAAAAGGACCCACGGTAGCCGGTCGGTCCAGCCGCCGTCCTGAAGGCCGGCCATGAGCGCGGCCTTCATGGAACAGTGGAACCGCTCGCACAACCCATTGGCTTGGGGGTGGTAGGCCGTGGTACGGTGGAGCCTGACCCCCAGGTTGCGGGCGACCGCGCCCCACAGCTTGGAGGTGAACTGCGGCCCGCGGTCCGAAGAGATGTCCGCCGGGTGCGCCGAAACGGGCGATCCAGGTGGCGATGAAAGCCTGCGCCACGTCGGCGTTGGTGGTGGAGACGAGGGGAACGGCCTCCGGCCACCTGGTGGTCCTGTCCACCATGGTGAGCAGGTGTGTGAAACCCCGTGATGGGGGGAGGGGGCCCACCAGGTCCACGTTGACATGGTCGAAACGCTGTTCGGGCACGGTGAAAGGTGCCAGCGGGGCCTGGGTGTGTCAGTGGACCTTGGCCTGTTGGCAGGCCGTGCAGGTGCTGGTCCAATCGCGGACATCCCGTCGAAGGCCGTGCCAGACGAATCGCGCCGACACCAGCTTCTGGGAAGCTTTCCGGCCCGGGTGGGAAAGGCCGTGGAGGGAGGCGAAGATGCGGCGTTGCCAGGTAACGGGCACGATGGGGCGAGGCTGGCCTTGGGAGACGTCGCAGAGCAGGACAGTGTCCGCGAAGGGGACGTCGGCCAGGCGGAGGCCCGTGTCCGCCGCCGGGAGGGCTTGCACCGTGGTGTCGGTGGTCTGGTCAGCCGCCATAAGCGCGAAGTCCACGCCAAGGTGGACCGCGTTCGCGCTGGCCCGAGAAAGACAGTCGGCCACGGCGTTGTCTTTGCCGGCGACGTGCCGGATGTCCGTGGTAAACTCCGACACGGCAGAGAGGTGGCGCTGCTGGCGGGCCGACCACGGCTCCGTGACTTTGGCCATTGCGTAAACCAACGGCTTGTGGTCGACGAAAGCCGTGAAGGGTCGGCCCTCCAGGAGGTGGCGGAAATGGCGAACGGCCAGGTGTAGACCGAGGAGCTCGCGGTCAAACGTGCTATATTTGAGCTCGTTCGGCCGGAGTTGCTGGCTGAAAAAAGCGAGTGGTTGCCAAACCCCGTTCACCCATTGCTCATGTACGGCACCCACCGCGTAGTCGGAGGCATCCGTGGTGAGGGCGATGGGAGCGTTGAGCACCGGGTGAGCGAGCAGTGTTGCGTCGGCGAGGGCCCGCTTTGAGCTTGTAAATGCCGCGTCCATGGCTGCGGACCAGACGACGTCGTGTTTGGCCGGCTTGCCCCGGAGGGCTTCGTAGAGGGGCCGCATGAGCTGAGCAGCGCGGGGCATGAAGCGGTGATAGAAATTCACCATTCCGAGGAACTCCTGCAGGGCCTTGATGGAGCGGGGACGCGGAAACGCGGTGATGGCCTCGACCTTGGTAGGCAGCGGCACGGCCCCGTTCTTGGTGATGTGGTGGCCCAAAAAATCAACGGCCGTCGTGCCGAAGTGGCATTTGGCCGGGTTGACGATTAGGCCGTGCTCGCTGAGGCGCCCGAACAGTGTTCGGAGGTGGAGGAGGTGCTCGGCCCGGGACGCGCTGGCGACGAGGATGTCGTCCAGGTAGACGAAGAGGAACGGCAGGTCGCGCAGCACGCCGTCCATCAAGCGCTGGAACGCCTGAGCCACGTTCTTGAGGCCAAATGGCATTCGAAGGAATTCGAATAAGCCGAACGGCGTGATGACGGCCGTTTTTGGGACGTCGGCCGGCCTGACAGGTACCTGGTGGTATCCCCGTATCAAATCGATCTTCGATAAAATGACCCGTCCTGCCAAACGGGCGGAGAAGTCTTGAATGTGCGGGATCGGATACCTGCCGGGGGTGGTAACGTCGTTAAGGCGGCGGTAGTCGCCACATGGGCGCCAGCCGCCCCCCGGCTTCGGTACGATGTGTCGTGGCGAAGCCCACGCGCTATCGGAGCGCCGCACGATGCCGAGGTGTTCCAAAGCGCCGAACTCGGCTTTGGCCATGGCGAGCTTGGCCGGGTCGAGGCGGCGGGCTCTGGCGTAGACTGGCGGGTATGTGGTGCTCGATACCATGTCGTACCGCGACGGCCGAAAACGTCGGCCGCTTGAGGGCCGGGAACTCCGCGAGCAGGCGAGCAAACTCGTTCGCCGCCGGGAGGGCGCATGCTCGCTCGGTCGGCGCGGAGCTGCTCAACGTGCATGCCAGGGAGCTGAAGGTCTCGGCGTTGACGAGGCGACGCCGTTTGACGTCAACCAGCAGCCCGTGTGTGCAGAGGAAGTCGGCGCCCAGCAGAGCCATGGGCACGCTTGCGGTCACAAAAGTCCAATGAAAGCGCTGGCTGCCGAAGCAGAGGGTGACGTTGCGCGGGCCGAAGGTCCGGATGGCCGATCCGTTGGCCGCCACCAAGGAGGGGCCGCAAACCGCGGACTGCCTGTCCTGATCGGAGGCGGGTATGACGCTCAGTTGGGCGCCGGTGTCACACAGGAAGCGCCGTCCGGACGCTTTGTCCCTGATAAAAAGTAAGTTGCCCATGTGGCCGGCGCTCATGGCTGGTAATGAACGCCGGCCCGGCCGTTTCCCGACTTGCCGAAAGTGCACGGGGGTCGGCATGTCCGGGCCTTTTGTCCGAACCTGGCATGGTAGTAACACCACGCCTGGTCAGGTGGAGGCCCCGGTCGTCGTGTTGGAGGCGGTCGGTGCTGCGTAGCGGCCGCCAATTGCGCCGGCAGTTCGGCCGCCGACCGTGCCGGGTGCTCGGGCACCATGGGCATTGTTTCGGACGGCGGCGGGCTCCAGGTCGCTGCCCCGATGCGTTGGCCTGTCGAGGAGATCTTGTCGGCTTCCCTGGCGAGGGCGCGGGGATCCGTGATCTGCGTGCTTGCCAGGGCGAGGCGTACCTGGCTAGGCAGCTGACGGAGGAACAGCTCTTGAAAAAGAAAATCCGGGGCGTGCTCCCCGAGCAACGAGAGCATGTAATCCGTTCGCTCGGACGGGTGCGTGTCGCCGAGCTCGGGCAGGTCGAGCAGGCGCCGTGCGCGTTCCGCCGATGAGAGGGCAAAAGCGTCGAGGAGGAGCTTCTTGATCGCGCCGTACTTGTCAGCGGCTGGCGGGTGCTGGAGGAGGCTGAGGGCGCGGGCCGCGGTGGCTGAGCCGAGTGCTGCTACCACATGATGGAAGCGGGTGTCGTCGGCGGTGATGCCTCGCAGGGCGAACTGGGAGTCCGCCTGGGCGAACCAAACCGCCGCGTGAGCCTCCCAGAAGGTAGGCAGTTTGAAGGCAACTGCCGTGTCCATGTCGGTAGGTCACCAATGAAGGAGCTGTGCTCCAACTCGAATCGAAAGAATGGACCCCGCAAAAAGCTGGAATTCGTCCGAGTTTCTTTATTGCATCAAATCAACTCGGGTAAAACTGAAAAGCCCGTTTATCGGGCAGCATTATATACAAGCACTCGAATATCTCATGCCGGAGCGTTTGCCCTTAAAAGGCGCGACTGGGCGTGTCCGGGAGACCTGGGCGAGTCTGGACATGCCCGGGAGCGGCGAGACTGGGTGTCGCCGGGCGTGCCTGGACATGCCCGGGAACGGCGAGACTGGGTGTCGCCGGACGGGCCGGGCGAGCCCGGGAAAGGCGAGTCCGGGCATGCCCGGGAAAGGCGAGACTGAGCGTCTCCGGGCGGTCTGGGCGAGCCCGGCACAGCGATCGCTCCGTGGTTGCGTCCTCAGCAGGTGTAAGGCGATTGTGTATGTTCAGCGGCAACCGCTACATATATATATATATATATATATATATATATATATATATATATATATATATATATATATATATATATATATGTATATATATGTATATATATATATATATATGTATATATATGTATATATATGTATATATATATGTATATATATGTATATATATGTATATATATGTATATATATGTATATATATGTATATATATGTATATATATGTATATATATGTAGATATATGTAGATATATGTAGATATATGTATATATATGTATATATATGTATATATATGTACAGTGGAACCTTGACTTACGAGTTTAATTCGTTCCGTGACCGAGCTCGTAACTCAAATTGCTCGTATCTCAAATCAAATTTCCCCATTGAAATGCATTGAAATGCTATTAATCCGTTCCAGCCCCAAAAAAACCACACCAATTTTTTTTGTTACGTGTTTTTAAATAAGAAAAATGTACTTTATAAATAACAAATAATGTATAAACAAGCACGACCTCGTATATACTGTACATAATAAAAGACAATGTAAAGAAATAAACTGGTTTTATTAAGTGTATTTACCTTGAAGATCAGATGAAGATGCTGGCGGAGGTGGAGGGGATAACTTTTGCCTTTTTCGCCACACTTTCCTCGCTTTCACTTGCAGGGCGTTTAAAGAAAAACCTGTCCAACGAGGTTTGTTTCTTCCTCCCTTTCAAAATGTTTCGAAAATGAGTGAGGCAAGTGTCGTTACACAGCGCCAACGCCAAAATAACCGAAATGCGAAAACTAAAATGCAGCGCTATACGATGGAGATACTGTACGTGCACGGCAGGCAAGATAACCACGTGACCAGAACCCACCTGGCGGCAAAACTCAAAATAACCGAAATGCGAAAACTAAAATGCAGCGCTATACGATAGAGATACTGTACGTGCACGGCAGGCAAGATAACCACGTGACCAGAACCCACCTGGCGGCAAAACTCAAAATAACCGAAATGCGAAAACTAAAATGCAGCGCTATACGATAGAGATACTGTACGTGCACGGCAGGCAAGATAACCACGTGACCAGAACCCACCTGGCGGCAAAACTCAAAATAACCGAAATGCGAAAACTAAAATGCAGCGCTATACGATAGAGATACTGTACGTGCACGGCAGGCAAGATAACCACGTGACCAGAACCCACCTGGCGGCAAAACTCAAAATAACCGAAATGCGAAAACTAAAATGCAGCGCTATACGATAGAGATACTGTACGTGCACGGCAGGCAAGATAACCACGTGACCAGAACCCACCTGGCGGCAAAACTCAAAATAACCGAAATGCGAAAACTAAAATGCAGCGCTATACGACAAAGATACTGTACTTGAACGGCAAGATAACCATGTGACCGGGTGGCGAAAGCTCGTAACTCGGATCTCGGCTCGCATCTCAAAGCAATAAACCGCCGGAGCGACGGCTCGTATCTCGAAAAACTCGTAAGTTGGGGCACTCGTAAGTCAAGGTTCCACTGTATATATATGTATATATATGTATATATATGTATGTATATATATGTATATATATGTATATATATGTATATATATATCTACAGGGATGATTTAAGGGGTAAATGGGGAATGGATTATAATAGTTATTTCATACTGCATGTCAGAATAAGTATGATTTAATTAATCATATTATTGAAGCAGAGGCAGTATCGAGGTATTTAGAAGCTCTTGTCTCCCTTCCCCCCAGTGTTTGTGTCTGAGCACCAGCATTTCCCTTTCATATATTCTACAATGTTCCCCATGTAATCTTTCTATTTGTTATGCTATTCTCATCAGCATGACCAGAACTGTGAGAAGGATTGCGGTGCGATCACATAAGATCCTCTGCCGCTAATAAGCCCAGCGGCACGTGATCAGAAAATTAATAGCCTCCCCAGCCAATTGGCGAGGTGAGATAAGAAAGAGTGTCAGAGATGATGTGGAGAACCCCGGCTGTGTGGAGATCCAGCGCTGAGTGAATATATCCCGCTGTGGTGTGGAGAATACTATTCTGGGTCAATATCCTGCAGTGGCTGTTTGGTGATCCAGCGCTGAGTGAATATATCCCGCTGTGGTGTGGAGAATACTATTCTGGGTCAATATCCTGCAGTGGCTGTTTGGTGATCCAGCGCTGAGTGAATATATCCCGCTGTGGTGTGGAGAATACTATTCTGGGTCAATATCCTGCAGTGGCTGTTTGGTGATCCAGCGCTGAGTGAATATATCCCGCTGTGGTGTGTAGAATACCACGATGGGTCAATATCCCGCAGTGTCTGTATGGTGATCCAGCGCTGAGTGAATATATCCCGCTGTGGTGTGGAGAATACCACGCTGGGTCAATATTCCGCAGTGTCTGTATGGTGATCCAGTGCTGAGTGAATATATCCCGCTGTGGTGTCGAGAATATCACGCTGGGTCAATATCCCGTAGTGGCTAAGTGGAGATCGTACTGTGGAGAACACGGCTGTGTGGGGATATCCCACACTGAGTGAATATATCCCGCTGTGGTGTGGAGAATACCATGCTGAGTGATTACATCCAGCTGTTGTGTGGAGAATACCATGCTGGGTGAATATCCTACAGTGGCTGAGATAATACTGTGGAGAATACCGGCTGTGTGGAGATCGCGCTCAGGAAAATATCACACTGTGCTCCGTGGACCCGAGACCTCCCTGGTGCCGCACACACCCCTCAATGGTCAGGTCCTGTTAAGTGTCTAATCCGTCTCGTCAATTTCCTGCTGTGTCCTGTGTTTCCTGTACGAGTGAGAGACAATTAAGTTAATAATTAGGTTTGTCATTGATACCTACCATGGGTGCGAGGGATTTATTTTAACATTCATTTTATACAGTTTGTTTCACCGCTTGCAGCCGTTTCTCTTCCCCTCTCTATCCCACTCCTATTTATTTCTTGTTAATAACTCCTTTGTTAATGAGAACCCTGTCTGTGGTTACTGAGGGATTGGAGGCTCTGTAGCACAAATTGTAATTGGGCAATTAAACACATACCCAGGAACTAGCATGACTCGATCACCACTAAAGGTGAACTTTCTTTTGGCAATCACTTGGCCAAATTTGGTGCGTGCCCCCTAGATCAGGGGTTCTTAACCATTTTCCCTGTCAAGACCCCCAACGGATTGCCCACGATGTCCCCATACCCCCTTTGCTAGACTGTTGAATGACCAAGGCGCACCGAAGGTGCACATAGCTAGGGGGGACTGGGGGCATGTCCCCCTAGAATTTTTTTGATTTCTAGGTGCTCTGTGGTGCCTTCTGAGGGGTGTTTTACTTTAATTGCCTATTTTGTTGGATGAAAATTGGTAACTTATTACCCAGAAAATGGGCCAAGTTCGGTGATCCGCACCTGATTACCAGTCCCATTAGGTTCCAGTGTGACTTCAAAATTTCTCAATAGCTTAGTTTTACATATGGATAATTCGGAACAGAACAGGAAAGAAAATCATTAGGATTTTATCCCTATTTATTTCTTTGCTTGTTAACAAAGAAACAAAACAAACTAAACTAAACTAAAACATGCAAGTTTTATGCAAGCCGTTTTACTAATCCAGTGAGATTGTTGCTGCTGTTTTCGTGCAATCAGAATATGGAATCGGGGCACAGTTCGTGACAACGCCACTCGCATATCATCGGACACATCAAGTCGATTTCTCCACTTTGATTTCAGGTTCAATAATGCAGAGAAACCTGTTTCACAGAGATACGTAGTTGTGAAGGGAACCAACACATTCATTGCCCTCTTCACCAAGCTAGGGTAAGCTGCTATCTGCTCACACCAAAACTGCTTAAAATCCAGCCCAGCCTTTCTGAAATCAGCTTTCTTTCTTTGATCTTCTTGGAATACGATCAAATCATCCTTTACTAAATCGTTGTCACTCATCGTAGAAATATCAAATGAGAACTGGTTCTGGATCCAAACGGATTCCGTGCTGAGATCATCAATATCTGAGAAGTAACCCTCAATATTGGTACTTAGGACTTTCAAATGGTCCTTGACTTCTTGAAGTATTTTCCCAGGCAATGCCTTTTCATCTTTTCCATCAAGAAGGATATCGCCAAGGATTGGAAAGTTCGCCATGTTTCCGCTTTCAACACGGCGACTCCAAATAGGTAATTTCTTCGTGAATACCACTAACTTTCCCCTGGCTTGAATAATGTCCACATCCCTTCCCTGCATCGACATGTTCAAGTCATTGAGGTGACTGAAAATATCGGCCAAATATCCCAGGCTAACAATAAAATGCTCATCTTCAAAACTGTTCGCAAGAGGGGATTGTTGATGCCTGAGGAATTCGAGAATTTCTTCCCAAAGTTCCACTACACGTGCGAAAACAAGACCATGAGATAGCCAACGTACCTCTGTGTGGTACAGTAAAACACAATGTTCCGCCCCAATCTCATCACAGAATTTTTGAAATAGCCGATGATTTAATGCCCGTCCACGAATAAAGTTGACTGTCTGCACGACTATTACCATCACTTCTTTCAGTTTCTTTGACAACGTTTTGGACGCCAAGGCTTCGCGATGTAGAACACAGTGTGTGGTCAACACATTTGGAGCTTTCTCCTTGACCAGAGTGACGAACCCAGATTTCTTGCCAATCATGGTAGGGGCTCCGTCCATGCAAATAGACCCAACCAAATCCCATGTTAACTCATGGCGATCAAAGAACAGTTCGATCAACTTGACCACATCAGCTCCTTTAGTTGTTGTTTCGAGTCGTTCGCATCATAAAAATTCTTCCTTGAGTTTCATTTCATGAACGTAGCGGACGAATACGAGCAATTGACAGTGGTTTGAAACGTCAGTCGATTCATCGAGATGCATGCTAATTTTTGCAGGACTGTTTTTAATCTCTCTGACAACTTGTGTTGCTATGTCCTGACGCATGTCTCCAATTCTCTGGCGCACAGTGTCGTTGGACAAGGACACCTGACTCAATCGCTTCACAGCATCCTCCCCCAGCACGATTTTAACCATCTCCAACGCACAGGGCTTCACTTGGCTTTCTCTGATTGTGTGGGGCTTCTTTTCCTTGGCAATCATGTATGAAACTTTGTACGAGGCTTCCAGAAGAGGCTTCCCAGTGGGAACAAACCCATGCGATGAAAAAGTTCCTTTCTGATCATAATGAAGTCTTTTCACCTTGAAAGCATCAATGGAGGTGTCAACATGATCCCTGTGTTTGCTTTGGAGGTGCTGTCTCAGTCCTGATGGCTTCAAATTTCCATGGCTCATTACAAAATTGCAAAGCATGCTTTGGGCTTTATCAGTTCCATCTCCTTCTTTCACACAGGTGAAGCCAAAGCGAACATAGTCATCATTCCAATTCCGTTTTTTGACAGACGACATCTTGCAACAAATCTGTAAAATAATAATAATAAAACAATTGACAAATGCCACAGAAGATAAAACATTACTCCACATGAAATAAAGTGTTGGCCACTAACACCGAAAACAACAGAAAGAGATGTATAGAAGTTTAAGAAATTCCTCACACTATACTACTTCAACGTATCCAATCAATGAACTTTCGCAGCTCAATCAATTTTCACGGACCGGGGGTGTTTACGGACACGGATATCCGGGTGTTTTTCACTGACACGGATATCCGGCCGCCCCATTTATGTTATTGCATTATAATGAATGTGAATGCCCTATTTATATTTGAATATACTTTGAAAACTAGAATATCTTCAGATAAGTAGGCTTACTACTCACTTGTTTTGCAAATGTTTTCACCGGAATCAAATTGAGAATGAGGTCGTAATTGCCGTAATTGCCGATATTCGGTTCTTCACCTAATGTCCTAATGGCCTACAATCTCACGTAATGTAGGCCCTACATTACGTGACAGCACATTGGCTCAGTGTGAACTTTGACCTGCCCTAATCCCTATGTAAATGTTCTCATTGTCATGTCAATCATGCATTGTAATCGCATGCACACGCCCAGGGAGTAAAGTTGATTTATTCGAATTTTATTAGAAAATTGAATTTATATTTGTTTGAAATAGAATTATACAAATATAATTTGTTTTGAAATATATATATTTATATTTAAATATATATCTTCTTATCTATCTTCTATCTTCTATATATATAAAAGAAAGTTTTAGTTTGTTTGTTTGTTTGTTTGTCTGCACGCGCTAATCTCCTGAACTGTGAAAGATAGGAGAAAACCTCTGAAACTAAAAATGTCGGGACAGGCCCCGGGAAGGTTATAGGCTTGGTGTCGAGGCCGCCTCGGCCAGGCTGGGCCCATTTCGCAATTAAAAGCTGAGCTGAATTATAGTCGTCAATCTTCTCCGGCCGCGAGTAAAAGCTGAATTATAGTAGTAAATTCATTCAAAAAGAACCAAAAATGTCGGGACGGGCCCCGGGAAGGTTATAGGTGAGGTGGCGAGGCCAGTCGAGGCCGCCTCGGCCTGGCTGGACCCATTTCGCAATTAAAAGCTGAGCTGAATTATAGTACTCGATCTTCTATGGCCGCGAGTAAAAGCTGAATTATAGTAGTAAATTCATTCAAAAAGAACCCGGGCAACGCCGGGTGCTTTCGGCTGGTATATATATAAAAGAAAGTTTTTGTTTGTTTGTTTTTCTGCATGCACTATTGCACTAATCTCCTGAACGGTGAAAGATAGGAGGAAACCTCTGAAACAAAAATTGTCGGGATGGGCTCCGGGAAGGTTATGGCTAGGTGGTGAGGCCGGTCGAGGCCGCCTCGGCCGGGCTGGGCCCATTTCGCAATTAAAAGCTGAGCTGAATTATAGTCGTCAATCTTCTCCGGCCGTGAGTAAAAGCTGAATTATAGTAGTAAATTCATTCAAAAAGAACTAAAAATGTCGGGACGGGCCCCGGGAAGGTTATAGGTGAGGTGGCAAGGCCGGTCGAGGCCGCCTCGGCCGGGCTGGGCCCATTTCGCAATTAAAAGCTGAGCTGAATTATAGTCGTCAATCTTCTCCGGCCGTGAGTAAAAGCTGAATTATAGTAGTAAATTCATTCAAAAAGAACTAAAAATGTCGGGACGGGCCCCGGGAAGGTTATAGGTGAGGTGGCGAGGCCGGTCGAGGCCGCCTCGGCCGGGCTGGGCCCATTTCGCAATTAAAAGCTGAGCTGAATTATCGTAGTCAATTTTCTACGGCCGCGAGTAAAAGCTGAATTATAGTAGTAAATTCATTCAAAAAGAACCCGGGCAACGCCGGGTGCCTTCGGCTGGTATATATATATATAAAAGAAAGTTTTTGTTTGTTTGTTTTCTGCACGCACTAATCTCCTGAACGGTGAAAGATAGGAGGAAACCTCTGAAACAAAAATTGTCTGGATGGGCCCCGGGAAGGTTATAGGCCAGGTGGTGAGGCCGGTCGAGGCCGCCTTGGCCGGGCTGGGCCCATTTTGCAATTAAAAGCTGAGCTGAATTACAGTAGTCAATCTTCTACGGCCGTGAGTGAAAGCTGAATTATAGTAATAAATGAACGAAATGCGGCCGGATAGTCAAACTCCGCTGCTTCATAAGGCCGCGTTTTATTCCTTTTTTAGTACAGAAGATTAAATTCATTCAAAAAGAACCCGGGCAATGCCGGGTGCATTCAGCAAGTTTATTATATATTTAAAGTTGATATTTCATTGAATTTATTACAATTAATTATTATAATTTATTACAAGTCCTATACACCCAGATTTTTGTCCCCATACTCCCAAGGGGTATGGATACCCCAGGTTAAGAACCCCAGGTCTAGATCATATATAATTAAAACTTTGACTAAGGGCTCTTCAAACATTGAAGCATTTCTTATGACTGCCTCCAACCACCCTAAGCCTGGTGTTGGCTTAATGGTTAGGGTGGAGGGCTTGGGATCCTTGGGTCCTGAGTTAGAATCCCGGTCAGCTGTTCAATTAACACCAGGTGGGGTTGACAGCCTGTCATCCTTCCGAGGTTGGAAAAATGAGTCCCAACTTATTGGGTCCTCTCTCAAGGAGGTTGGTGGCAGGATTTGCACTCCAGCCGCCATAAAACACCTCATTCGGTAACACACACAGTGGTGTGTGTCGGGATGGTGCTGAGGTCACTTTGATTGTGTTGACTAACTGACAAACATATAGAATAAACCAGTGCCTCAATGCAATCTCTTCACTTCCATGGTGACAGACAGCTTAGGGACTTGGAGTACTTCAAAATTATTTAATACTTACATTATTTGCTAATTGGTATCTCCACCCAGGCTACACTATCCTCTTAAACGAAAGTATGTTTTTTGTTCGTTCGTTCTTCGTTCGCGATCACGTGGTTAGAAATGTATAATCTCTCCCCTGAACAACTATTTTCTCTCATATATTATAACACCCTTTTCTTCTTTTCCTACAAAAGGATGCTTTCGTCTTGCTCACCAAATCTATTCATTCCAAAAAATATATATTATACCATCTCTTACAGTTCCTCCTTTCTACATTCCCTAAACTATCCAGAACTCCACCCCTCCTCCAGTGTCCTCAAACGTATTTTTGACTCGAAGGTCTCAAACTCATTTTGCAAAAAATGTTCGTTTCCCATGAATCGTACACTTTTCAAAATCCAATCTCACCCCTCCCCTCCAAATCCTCCCCATCACCCATCCCTTTCAAATCTCCCCCCTTGCCCCTTCCCTCCCCTCCCTCCTAAACTCCCCCCACACCCCTCCCCTCCGAGACTCTCCCTCGCTCCTCCCCTCCTAGACTCCCCTCTCACCCCTCCTCCTCAAAGCATCCTCCCTGCTTCTTCCCCCTTCCAACTTTCACCTTCATCTCCCCAAACCTTCTGCCTCGCTCTTCCCCCTCCTCAAATAACACCTCACTGTGCCTCACCCAATCTCCATCAAACCTTTTGTCCGCCCCATTCTTCCCTTTCTCCAAGCTATTCTGAAATCTCTGAAATCTCTGACACACCTTCAACAGCTCTCCCTACCTCTTCCTCCTCTTCCACATCTTACCCTACCTCTCCCCCCCCTGTTCTGGACCCGATGCTCCCCCTTCCTCTTCATTAACGGTATGGACCTCAAACATCCGGGGCCTTCGCTCAAACTTGACTGACCTCTCCATACAGGTTGCTTCTGACAAACCAGATGTGATCTGCTTAACAGAAACTTTCCTCCTTCATGATGTCTCTGATGCCTTGGTATCTCTCCCAGGTTACTCCCTCCTCCGGTATGATAGACCTGAGCCTCGTCCTGGAGGTGGGGTTGCTATCTTTATAAAAAACTCTCTTCCTCACTCGCCCTCCACTGCCCTCTCTCCACCTCACCCCCAGGAATACCTTTGGCTACGGCTTCCCCTTCGCTCCCACCTTTTGTTCATATGTGTGTTGTACCGTCCACCAAACAGCGATGACTCCATCTACATCTCACTGTCTGATAATATGGACCAACTTCTATCTACCCATCCCAACTCTCTCTTCCTCATATGTGGTGATTTCAATTGTCACCATGCCAGTTGGCTGGGTGTGGGTACCTCTCTCACCAGCCATGGCTCTTCAGCAAAGGACTTCTGCGACTCACTGGGACTGACACAATCTGTCAATTTCCCGACCCGGATCTCAGTCAATGGAGCATCTTCTCTTCTGGATTTGGTTATGACAAACTTCCCTGAAAATGTCTGCTGCTCTTCTTCTGCTCCAATCGGCTCATCTGATCATGTGCTTGTCAAAGTGGACATCTCTCTGACCATTCTCAGAGAGCCTCCTCAGCGTCGACGAGTCTGGCATTTCACTCAGGCCAACTGGCACGGTCTTCAAGCAGCCATCAATCATCTGGACTGGTCTCCCATCTCTACCGCCTCTGACATCAACTCATCCTGGGAATTCTTTCAAAGTAAATTGCTCTCTCTCATGCACAGATTTATACCATCTCGTCTTCAGTTGTCATACCCTTCCTCCCGTCCATGGTACACGGAATCTTGTGGTGAGGCTGTTGCCCTGAAACAACTTGCTTTCGTCTCCTGGAAAGCAAATCCAACGGAAGGAAATCTCATTTCCTTTCACAAAGCCCGAAACAAGTGTGTGTCCACCCTCAGGAGAGCCAGGAAACAATATCTCACCATTCTCAAGACCGAACTCTCTTATCTGTCTCCCTCTTCCAAATCCTGGTGGCGTCTGGTCAAATCTGTTTCTGGTGTTTGTTCCCCCTCCATCCCCTCCCTCACCTCAAACGGCTTAACGGCTGACTCCGCACGTGAAAACGCTGAATGCCTCAACTCTGTGTTTGCCTCTAAATCTTGTGTCCCAAACCCATCCCTCTCTGTACCCACCGTACCCAGTCGTACCCAGCTGCTCCTGGACTCTGTGTCCTTTCCTCCTGACAAGGTGGAAAAGTTTCTGTCAACCCTCGACTCTGATTCTGCAACTGGTCCTGACGGCATCAGCCCACGGGTCCTAAAATCATGTTCTTCTGCTCTTTCACTCCCTCTTTCTGTTCTCTTCACCCTCTCTTTTGCTCAAGGTCATCTGCCATCTGCTTGGAAATCAGCCAACATCACCGGTTTGCACAAAAAAGGTGCAAAAACAGATCCCAGCAACTACAGACCAATCAGCCTTCTCCCAATTATCAGCAAAGTCATGGAATCCATCATTGCTTCAGATATTAAATCTTTCCTCTTCTCCAATGGCTTGATCTCTGATCATCAATTTGGTTTCAGACCTGGTCACTCTACTCTGGACATGCTGCTTCTGCTTTCTCAACAATGGATGGAGGTCCTCAACGCCAAACAGGAAATTAGAGCTGTCTCCCTTGACATTTCACGTGCCTTCGATACGGTCTGGCACCCTGCTCTGCTCACCAAACTCTCCTCCTTTGGTATCCATGGAAATCTCCACGCATGGCTGGCAGACTTCCTCTCTGGTCGTAGTCAACGTGTGGCCCTGAATGGGTTTCTCTCATCTCCTCTTCCTGTTCAGGCTGGAGTTCCCCAAGGTAGTGTTCTGGGCCCTGTGCTTTTTCTGGTCTTCATCAATGATCTCTCTGACTCTCTTGAAAATCCTCTCTATCTCTTTGCTGACGACTCTACTCTCTGTCGCTCCATTCCTCATCCCTCAGATCGGCAGTCTGCAGCCTCCTCACTCTCTGCAGACCTGGACAAAATCACAGACTGGTCAAACAAGTGGAACATGTCTTTCAATCCTGACAAATCTCACACTCTTACAATGTCTCTCCGAAAGGACCGACTGGAAACCCCTCCCATCTACTTTCTCAACAATCCTCTCCAAGAAGTTCTGTCACTCAAGCTTTTGGGTCTCACTATCTGCCATGATCTTTCTTGGGAAAACCACATTTCCAAGCTGGCCTCCAAAGCCAGTCGCCGACTGGGCATCCTCCGTCGTGTGAAGTCCTTCCTTGGCACACCTGAGCTCCTCACCACATACAAGGCTTTCATCCGCAGCTCAATGGAATACTGTTTTCCCCCCTCTGGGCTGGTGCTCGTGCCTCACACCTAGCTCGGCCTCACGCTGTTGAAACCAAAGCTTTCAGAATCATTGGAATCTCCTGCGATGAAGCCAACTCCGAGGGCCTTTCACTCACTCACCGCAGGCAGGTTGGTGGTATTTCTGTCTTCTACCGACTCCTCTCTGGCCTTGCTCCCCCAGCTCTCTCTGTGCTCTGTCCCCAAAATATTCCTTCAGGTCGCACAAGATCTGCCTGCAACCCTCTTATGGTTAAACTGCCAAAGTCTAGGCTCTCTGCTCACCTTCACTCTTTCATTCCCCTTTTCTCCCGCCTCTGGAACAAACTCCCCCACTCCCTTCAATCCCACTCCTCCCTCCAGGTCTTTAAAACAGCTGTTCACCACCATCTCTTATCTTCCCCCATCGAAAACCTTGATCTTTTCTACCCCCGGTAATTCACCCCAGAGTCCTTGCAGTGTTCATATGTTTTATTCCTCTCCCACCTCCCCCCAAGTCCTCCCGATGTCCCTGCTCTCAAATGTTGTGTTTGTGTCCTTCCCCCTCTTACCCCTCTCTTTTGTGTCCTTCCCCCTCTCTCCCCATCTTGTCTGCCGCTCCCCTTGTTTTTTGTGTTTTGTGTGTCGGTTTGTCTTTTTGTGTGATTTATGTTAGCTCTTTCACGAGCCTCGATCTTGTATACAAAAAAAAGAAAAAAAAAAAAAAAAAAGTATCAAACAAGCCAGGCTACGCCGCTGTTAGACTTTCGTTCTTG
The DNA here is from genome assembly GCF_964187855.1 of Myxine glutinosa. Lineage (NCBI taxonomy): Eukaryota > Metazoa > Chordata > Myxini > Myxiniformes > Myxinidae > Myxine > Myxine glutinosa. The sequence goes on along the minus strand of NC_136261.1, from coordinate 197,273,262 downwards.
TTTTTTTTAAACTCTTACCAGTGTTTTTAACCAGCAAGTATTCCTGCTGTGGAGCTTGTATACATAGGATATGGCAGGACAAGGAAGGCAGGCATCTGCATCGCAATCTTTTAGGCACCCACATGTATCTCAGGTAATTGGCTTTTCATGGCTTCCATAAGTAATATATGCCTGCAGGTCTACCAGATAGCCAGCTTCTGTTACTGTTAGCCAATTTACATTTCTGAGCCACATAATTACTCGCCTGTTAAATTGCTGTAATTTGTATGCTTCATAGGAGTGCTAGACAGGCATATATCATTGGCTTTCAGAGTAGTTGGAGTTGAGCAAAATGGCACTTGCATATGATAATTTTTCTCTCACTTTGTCGGCTTTTGTGAGCAGGTTGAATTTGTAAGACATGGATTTCTCCCAACTTCCTCGAGTGAGGGACGCAGAGCGTATGAGTGACTATGGCTATGTCTACTCTGTATCTGGACCAGGTATGGACATTCTAATTCACCACTATTAAAAAAACCCACCTTTTAGAGGCCATTTTTCCCCGCAAAGCGGGGGTTGGCCTTTTTCGGGCACCGTGGTTGTTGTTGTTTTTGTTGGTCCCCTTTTTGAAGCAATGTTTTACGGCCGGATGCCCTTCCTGCCGCCAACCCTGTTTGTCGCCTTTTACGACAAACAGGGAATTACCAGTGAACTGGTACTCAATTAGCCGACCTCGGAAGGATGACAGGCTGAGGCAACCCCGCTGGCGTTAATTCAGCACACACACACACACACACACACACACACACACACACACACACACACACACACACACACACACACACACACACACACACACACACACACTTCACCACTATAGTAATACATTATTTGTCTTTCAGGGTTTGCGTAACTTTTGCTGTTATCACTGTGGAAATTCCTAAATATTGTTGCTTTTTATGATTATAATCATCTGCTTCAAGTTGTTAACCAGGCCCCAGTTGCTCAAATCTTGGATAATTTAACTCCTGGATAAGTAAGAGCTATCCTGTGGTTTAAATTCTTATCCGATTATTAACTAACCGAACATTTATCATCAAGTGAGGAAGCAGTACCATTTTGTACACCGCTCCTTTCCTATGCCATCTCCAGGTGCTGCATATCGTCATTGCTGGGCACCGAAGGGGGCTCGGCAATGAAGCACGCTGAAAAGGAGTACTCAGTTTTCACTCTGGTTGTTTGTTTGTTTGTTTGTTTTCTTGTTTGTCCGGGTGATGTCTCAGCCATCCTTTGAGATATCTCAGCCTCCTTCTCAGCCATCAAGGCTGACTGCACACCTCAACTCCTTTGATCCTTAATTCTCTGTCTGTGGAACCGCTTTCCAGATGTTGTACTTTTTCACTCTTGTCTCCCCCATTCTGACCTGTGATGCCTCCTCCACCCCCCCCCCCCCCATTCCCACCATTCTCCCAGACTTATGGCCAGTACTGTATAATAAATAACAATAACATCATCATACGGAAGCCTCGTTCGTAGCATTTGTTATTTGTACGCTTCTGCAGCCAAATGCCAGAGACCATAACTCGAGTTAAAGCATCTGATGTTGTCTCTTCTATTTACAGTATCTCTTTTCTCTCTCACACTCTCCCTCATGCGACCTTTAATTTTCCATGTGACTTTTATTCAGATAGAACGCAACAGTGGGTTGTCATCTAACTCAGGTGGAGGCATATCAATTTTGCACATTCCCATCAAATTATATTTCCTAGTGGTTAATGTACTTGATGTGCAATTTAATTGGGACCACAGCCTTGTCCACAGCATCACACCCCCTTTTTAATCTAATGTCTTAATATTGTTAAAGGTCTGATGAAGTATTGGAAATGCTGCACCATATGGCTGTACTATTTTCCAGTATCTCCTCGCTCTCCTCATCATCTGGATCTCTTCCTGCATGGGGGAAATACAAATAGATTGATTGTGCATGACACTCAATACAATGATTCATATGCCGCTTAATTTAATTTTTTTGTTTCTTTTTTTTTTTTAGGCATGAGATAAAGAGTAAAAACTCGATCTTGTATACAAAAAAAACAAAAAAAAAACGACATCCATGCTTGCCAAAACATTATGGGTAAAATCAATATGGTTGGCGAACATAATCACAGGTGGTATGAACCGAGGTGTATTATTGAAAGAGAACATCAAACCAGCTGAAATTCATTGGAGACCATCTGCACAGTTTGCTGCACGTCTTCCACATAGTCGTCTTTAAGTGGGATGGTGAGTTCAAAAAGGCCGTGAATTTATGAACAATTTTGAAACATTCTCAGCAACTGCTGTCATTCGAGATTGATTGGCTAATTTTAGAGAATTGCCAGATTATTACATGTGAAATTGCAAAAGAATCGGAGGTGTGGAAGCAATCTTTAATTCTCACTTGAAATACTATAGTGCAAGGTGGGTACCAAAGGACCTCACATGTTATCCAAAGCCAACCGGTGTGGCCATTATAAGCAAGGATCCTGGAACGCTATCAGATGGATGGCGATGATTTGTTGAAGGAGATTATCACATGATAAGACCTGCATCCATTAATTCACCCCAGAGTCAACGTGAGTGAGCATTGAATGGAGATGTTCTTGGTCCCAAACACCAAATGCATTTTCAGCTATCAGCCGGAAAGTTTATGGCAGTAGTTTTGTGACTGAAATGGTTTGTGTCATGGATAGGTTCTTGAACGTGGGAACATTATCACGATATAATACTATTTCCTAATGGATCTTTCCTTTTTGAACATATTGTATGTTGTGCCCTGGTTTTCTTCCCATTCAACCCCTTATGCTGTGAACTTTTCACCAACCAAAGTGGTTATAGCAAATCAGATGGCTGGTGCTGCTATGTACGAGCTTGTGAGAGTCGGCCACAGCGAGCTTGTGGGAGAGGTTATCCGTCTCGAAGGGGATTTGGCAACCATTCAAGTGTACGAGGAGACCTGTATCCTCCCCCTGTCCCACTTTCAACCATAGAAAATCATTTTCTACTTTTCCAATGACAAGTTTGTGATTTGTTTTTGAATGTGGGGAATCAAAACTGAATACTTGCTTGTATCGCTGCTCCAAGTTGATGATGCTTCCTTGACCCTGAGCTGAAGCTGGCTTGACCGTGGGTGACCCTGTTTTGCGTACTGGTAAGCCACTGTCTGTGGAGCTGGGTCCAGGAATTATGGGCTCAATTTTTGATGGAATTCAGCGACCGCTGCAGGACATTGCAACATTGACTTCAAGCATCTACATCCCAAGAGGAATTAATATCAGCGCTCTGGCCGAGGAGAAACATTGGGAGTTCACGCCAAGTCCCAACATCCGTGTAAGTTGATGTAGTGCTTCACGTGAAATAGATCACATTAGCTTCCATTGTTCTTAAATAGGAGGGTATACTTTGTCCAGTAGTTATGCGTGTTTCTGTGACATGTCTGCATTTTCATGTGCTGTCTGCATGTGACATGTCTGTCTGCAGTTCCTTCTCCCTCCATCCCTTCTCCCTCCCTCCATTCCCCCTGCCCCCTCCATTTCTCCCTTATTGTACATTATCATCGGCTGTCTCCCTTCTTCATATATGGTTGTAATCTGACATGTGATATGCATATTATGTGTTAGTATTGCATGGGGGATACGACACAAGCTTTATGGGTAGAGTTTCCATTTTATATATCTGCTTTGACTTTATTTTCTTTCTTCTCTAAATTCATAACCGTCCAGATTATGATTGTTTTCTCTACCTCTTTGTCTAGGTGGGAAGCCACCTTACTGGAGGAGATATTTATGGTCAAGTGATGGAGAATTCTCTGATAGTTCACAAGATAATGGTTCCCCCTCTCTCTTGTGGCACAGTTACCTACATCGCCCCCATGGGGAACTACACTATTAAGGTATGTGGTACAAACTATACCTGAGTGGAGTAGAATTTGCTGTTGCATTCTGTGCCAATAGTGGCAATATTTTGCCTTGTTTATGCCGTTAACCATTCTTATTTGTATTACTATCCACCTTTCAATAATCATATCCATAATATCCTACGTTATTTAATTAATGCTTTTGCAGCCCTGTGGGCTTTTAGAAAGATAGCCTTCTTCTTCCTCCTTCTTCTTCTCTTCTTCTACGTATTTTTCCTCATCTTTTCTTAGCCTTAATCCCACCATTTAGGGGTTCGCTATTTGGATCCACCTAATCCATTCTCCTCTGTCTTCTGTGTCTTCTTTCAATCCATTGTTCTTCAAATCTCTTTCCACGACATCCCTCCACCATAATCTCTGTTGAATGATACTTGCAGTTCATTCCAGTCATAAAGGTTGTAATCTCTAAGCAGATTCTGCAGATTCACACTTTTTCCCTCAATTATGTTAATTTATAAAAGTTGAAAATTGAGGCTTTGTTGCTTTCTTTATTTTTCCCCACCATGATGAAAGGTGACTGTGGCTGTGACTTGGTTATGTAGAAAAGATCAATTTTGAAACATTTCAATTTTTATAACCCTTGTTATGACCTATGCCACCAAAGGTGGATGGAGGTTATGTTTTCACCCCTGTCTATCTGTCTGTCTATTTGTTTGTTTGTCTGTGAACAAGATATCTCAAAAAGTTGTGGACTGATTCAGATGAAATTTGGCAGAGAGGTGGTGTATGTGACATGGATGAAATGATTCGATTTTGGTGAAGATCGGGATCCAGATCCTGCTCGTAGAATTTTTAAAGTGATTCTTCACCATTGAGAGATAGGGCCAAAAACTATACATAGCAGGGTACCGTATCTCAAAAAGTTATGGACGGATGATTTTGATTAATGTGATTTGGTATTGTGATTTTCTGGTCTACTCTAGGATACAACAACACACAACAACAGGGATTTTAGGCCATTTTCCCTGCTAGAGCGGGGGTTAGCCTTGCGGTCCCCATGACAATCTTCTCCATTTTGCCCTATTTCTACATCTCCCCTTGTTAACGCCCTTGCCCGCATTTCTTCTTCCACCACCTTTAGCCAAGTCTTTCTCGGTCTTCCCCGTCCTCTACTTCCTTCTACATTCATTTCCATCACTCTTCTCAACCAGTCACTTTCATCCTTCCTCAACACATGACCAAACCTACATGTCTACTCTAGGATACAAAACGTAAACTGTTCACCTGGTGGAGGTATGCTCTCTACTGAGTGCCGTTCCAGTTTTTTTAATACTTGATTTGTTTTGTATCTGCCATGTGTAAAATATTTGGGTTTCCACTTTTGCCTTCAATCCTCACTGTCATATGATATGTGATTCTGCATTGTTTTTTGCTTGCATTTATTTGTTTTGTTTATTTAGATTTTTTGTTTTTGTTGTTGGTATGGGCCATAGGATGTTGTACTGGAGCTCGAGTTTGAAGGTGTTCGAGAGAACTGCTGTCTTCGGCAGGTGTGGCCTGTTCGACAGGTCCGCCCTGTTGCTGAGAAGCTCCCAGCAAATTATCCGCTCCTTACAGGACAACGAGTACTCGATTCCATGTTTCCGTAAGATTTTCTATCAAGTACTGTGCTCATCATCTTTTCCACAAGATCCACCAGCAACGTTGTCTTGCATATTTAGTATTATTATTCTTGCATATTTAGCATATTTATTTAGCTCTCGTCACACACACATGTATATATATATATATTGTTGCGGATCTGTGTCTGTTGACGTAGTGAGAGGGCGTTAAGACCCAGTTTCCCCACAGACACCGGGTCCACGGGCCGTCGACCGCGATGATGCTCGCGCCCGGCGGGTTGCGGAGCAACTCCAATCGCCAATCCCCCAACCATGGGCTGAAGGGTTATCGACCGTGATCCGAATACCTTCAAGACCATGTGACTGGGAAGACCGGGGATTGAATCCCTCGCGATCCCACACCTAGTTCAATCAGGCGCGCCGAGCGAATCATGCGGTGTGGGTCGCGTTTTTACACTACGTTATCTATGGACCTAATCGAGCAGCTGAATTTGGTTCGAATGAAGCAGGTCGAGAGGAAATAAAATGTACACGCCTTTATTCACAAAAAGCACAGAAAAAGGACGAGAAGCAGGCTTATCATAAATCCTTACCTAACTATTCCCAACACAGACACCTGGCACCCGCACACAGGGGATAAATCACACCGGTTAGACTCGTACCGGGAGGACGTGTGGACGCTGATTCGGGTGAGGGCAGTTCCTGCGTGTAGCGTATGGGTCGATCCGGTAGACAGCACGAAGGAAGATCAGCACGAAAAACGACCAGCACGAAGGACAATCATCACGAAGAACAACCAGCACGGAGGAAGATCAGCACGAAGAACGACCAGCATGGAGGAAGATCAGCACAGAGGAATATCAGCATGAAGAACGACCAGCACAGAGGAAGATCAGCACTAAGAACGACCAGCACGGAGGAAGATCAGCACCAAGAATGACCAGCACGGCGGAAGATCAGCACGAAGAACGACCAGCATGGAGGAAGATCACCACGAAGAATGACCAGCACAGCAGAAGATCAGCACGAAGAACGACCAGCACAGAGGAAGATCAGCACTACGAATGACCAGCACGGTGGAAGATCAGCACGAAGAACGACCAGCACGGAGGAAGATCAGCACGAAGAATGACCAGCACGGAGGACGACTAGTTCTGCCTTTTATCGGGGGTGAATACCCTTCTGGAAGGTTCCACGGACCCCTATTGGCCGCTGCCGGCCATGTGCTGTCATTCAACCACGCCTCCCTCTGGAAGGTTCCAAGGCCTACCACTGGCCGCTGCCGGTCACGTGCTGTCATTCAACCACGCCTCCCTCTGGAAGGTTCCACGGCCTACCACTGGCCTGCTGCCGGTCACGTGCTGTCATTCAACCACACCTCCCTCTGGAAGGTTCCACGTGGACCGTTCTTGCCCACCCACGAACCATCGTCTTCTTCAACAACACGAGGGATTGGGATCCTGCCTAACTCGACGCATATATGCATCTTTAATTACTACATAATGGAAAGGGAGCTAATCTTTACATTTAACAAGAAATAACTGACTAATGCAGGCTACATGTTGTCGTGTAATTAACTTGAGGGGATTTCTTTTATTTCTCAACCGTAACAATATATACATATATATATATATATATATATATATATATATATATATATATATATATATATATATATATATATATATATATATATGAGAATCTTTGGATCTAGATCAATCTGGATCTGAGAACTCTTTTGTTTTTTCACCATTGAGAGATGGGGCAAAAAAAAACGATATATAGCGGGATATCTCAAAAAGTTGTTGATGTATTTGGCCAAAACGTGGTGGTCAGGTTGGGTGTGTGACATGGAAGAGTTGATTCAGTTTTGGTGAAAATTCGAATCTGGATCCAGGTCAGAGGATTTAAAATTTTCAGAGGATGGATTATGACAAAACTTGGTGGATGATTTGGTTAAGTGATAAGAACAAGCCAATTCTATTTTGGTTCAGTTCCAGATCCAGATCCGACCTAACATAAAGTGTTCAGCCTGGCGGTATGCTCTCTACGGAGTGCCATTCTTGGTCTACAAGACCTCTACATGGTTGTTGTTCTTGTTTTTGTTGGGGGTCGATTTTTGATATGTGCACCCATTGGTCGGATTGCTGTCGGACCCCACCCACCATGTGACCATGGCACCCAGGCGAAATAATATGGCCACCATCTTGGTTTTGTGATGGGCCTGAGACCTCAGGCCTGTATGCCTCTGCTGATTATGTACTGCCCGGATTTGTTGTGCCAGATTTGCATTGGCTTTGTTTGGGTAGGGTGTTACTCACGATAAGGTACTCCAGAAAATCTAATCGTATGTCAAATAAAAATTATTAGTGACATTTCATCAAGCTGTCATCAGCAAACATGGTAAGCAGCTCCCTAAAAAAATAGTTACATAATTTTTGAACGGCCCCTTTATTGGGGTTAAACAATTCATGACCATGTGACGAATCGGCTTGTTCTGATATAACCGTGGTGTAGGATGACATGGTTGAGAGGTGTCAAGTTCATGTTTTAATAGCGCATTAAATGCGTGTTTCTCAATCGTGTTGTTCATCTTTTAAGAGTCCTTTGAAAGCGCGTTTCCCAATCGGAAAATCAGGCCCGTTACCTGATTTTGTCGCAGGTTGTGACCACAGTACTGTCGTTCTTGTCTCTTTACTCTTGGCCTGGTCAGTGTGTGTGGTATGTGTTTTAATTGATGCCTTTTTGAGCTCATCGCGGACCTTCAAAAGTGTGATATTGTAATGCATTTAACACTTACCATTGTTACCTCCACCACCGAATATTTTCACCCATGTTTGTCTTTCTGTTTGTTTGTGAGCAGGATATCTCAAAAACTATGGATGGATTTGGATCAAACTTGGTGGACAGGTTGGGTGGGTGACAATGAAGAATTGATTCAATTTTGGTGCAGATCAGAATTTGGAATCCAGATATTTGGCGTCAGGAAGGGCATCCGGCCATAAAAACATTGCCTCAAACAGGGAACCATGACTGTCATGGGGCCCGCAAGGCCCTGCTCAAGGCCCTGCTCTAGCGGGGAAAATGGCCTTAAAACGATCATTCATTCATTCATTCATTCATTCATACGATAATTTTAAAAGTGATTGTTCAATATCATTGAGAGATAGGGCCAAACACAATATGTATCACAAGTTATGGACGGATTCGGAAGAAACTTGTTGGATGAATTGGTTAGGTGACGAGAACAAACCGATTCGATTTTGGCTCAGATCCTGATCCAGACCAGGCCTATCAGTGGGATACAAAACATAAACTGTTCAACCTGGGGGAGGTATGTGCTCTACTGAGTGCAGTTCTAGTTCTTACTGCTACCTCACTTTATATTATTTCCTTTGGCTATAATGATACTGATAATGCCTTCTATAATGATGACTCCTCAAGTCCGACGAAATCTGTCGTCTTGGACAGTTTCCATTTGGTATGGCATGCTTGAGCATACCTTCCTTTAACAAAGAAATGTCAAGCTCAGTTTGCTGTCTGCATTTGGATGTTGATTATCCAACATTTTATTTAAGCTGGTACATCTTGAAGGCATACTCTCTGAAATTGACTCAATTTAGTGATGGTGGAAGGTGTTAAGTGAGTGTGAAATTTCCTCACCAAGGCCTTTTTTCTCCCTAGATGTGTGCAGGGTGGTACCACTGCAATTCCAGGGGCTTTTGGCTGTGGAAAAACGGTTATTTCTCAGTCTCTCTCCAAATACTCCAACAGCGATGTTATTGTCTACGTGGGTTGTGGTGAACGAGGGAATGAGATGGCAGAGGTTTTGCGTGATTTCCCTGAGGTGTGTTGCAGGTTTTTGATTGTGGGTTGTGGGATGCGGGTTTGTTGTTGAATCATTCCTAGTTCTCTCGTATGTTATTGTATTTCTATGTAGCTTACAATGGAAGTGGGTGGAAAGACTGAATCGATCATGAAGCGCACAACTCTTGTTGCCAATACATCAAATATGCCTGTGGCTGCTCGTGAGGCATCTATCTATACAGGTATCCCCCATACTACCTCAGTACTTCTTCCTCACAGCACTCTTTCTTATCCCTTTCTCTTATTACTCTAAAGTACCCCCTCCCTAATCCACTTCACTATTGTACCCAAGATAAATGCTCACACTTTACCTCCACCAGCAATAGGGTAGGATCGAGGAAATGTAACCACCACTGGCGTTTAACTCGAAAATTAGTCACCACTGAAGTGAGAAGATAGCTGCTTTTCAAATATTGTATGTTGGTGAACAGTTTAGCATGAGATAGTAGTACACAGTCACCGTGAGGGGTAGAAGGGGAAGTGTCGGGAGGTGGCATTTGATAAATTGAAGCAACAAAGGTCCACAAGGAGAAGCAAAATATAAAAATGAATGAATAATTTAGACAAATGGTTACACACATGGAATGGGTTGGCCGATGGATGTGAGACGCCCTGCCATACAAGCACAGTCCAAAGCAGGAAATACCAAAATAGCTTTACAGAATATAGAGGACAGATCTTTCTGCAAGCAGCAAGGGATGATATTCATTGTCAATTTTGTAAAATCCTGAATTTAACAATATCAAGGACAAACAGGTGAGTTGTACAGACTGGTTCACAAATGTGAGATTTAATCCACTGATGTTGGATGTAATTGTTCTGCACATTGTGATGTGAAGATTCATTTGAATAGCTCATTTGAGTTGTGTCATTAGACTTAGTCGGCATATCGTGGGTGATGGTGAGGCTAAGCAGCTTTTCCAATAGCTGGTCATAAACAGACATGAGAGGTTGTTCCAGATAACGTTTCCAAAAGCAGAATAATCTTGGTTTAAATGAACGTACCAAGTAGCAAATCGTACCTTGACCTTTCTGACACAACAAGGAGGGATACAAGTACACATACATTCAAAGTACACCGCCCCATGCCAAATAATTAAATATGCTGCAGCGCGGCATTGCCGGGGCGCCTCCGGCGCCCGGCAATACCGCAGTGCAGCTCATTGAGGCTGCATTGGGAGGGAGAGGTGTACACTAATTGATTGATTAATTGTATAATTAAAATCATTAAAAGATTATCACAAAATATTTTCATAATCAATTGGCTAATCGCATAACTAAACCACTAGTGCTTCATCCGAAGATGTATCTTTTAGAAATTTAATTAAATAAGTCATCTATCTATAATTCCAGTAATCTCTGTACGTTTGTACGTTTGTACGTCTGTACGTCTGTTTGTCTGTGACCGCTGTTTCTCGACAACCACGGGTCCGATATACTTTTAACTTGCCAGGTATATTGCTGGGGACCCGAGGATGTGCCTTTTCAAGGTTTCATATTAATCGGACAATTACTTACCGAGCTATGTCCAAAAAACGATTCAACCAATCAGAGAGCAGCGAACGATCGCGTGTGCCGAACGTGGAGGACACACTCTGCCTCGGATGGCACATTTGAGAGCGTATTCATTTATTTCACGTTTGCAAACTATGTTGGCGTTAAACTATGTTTTAAAACTAATAAAAACGAATTTGCGATTCATTCGCTTTCCTGCGCGTTTGTGCACGCGATGGCGATTTCTTTACCAAACTCCGGAAGCCGTTCGCTTTGGACCAAACCATTGCATGTAAATAGAGGGGGGGGGATTGTCACCGTACTCGCAAGCCGTTCGCTTTGGACCAAACCATTTCATGTAAATAGAGGGGGGGGATATTATTTTAGATATAGATATAGTACGGGCAATGCCCTAGTTTATAAAAAATTAAATAATTAATTGATTACTCAATAAATAATTAATCGATTAATCAATAAATAATTAATAGATGAAATGATTAATCAATATATCAAAAATATCCTTGATAGCCACATCACTTGGTCACTCATGTCCAAATATTAGCTTCCCAGCTCAAAAGGTGCCTGAGATATTGGCCAAATGAGAAAGAAAATAAATGATTAATAATGAAAATAAATAAATAATAATCATAAAAAAAATAAATTATTAATCAATTTGGTCAGAGAACACATAAACTACCACTATTTCATCAGAATCTGTAACTTTAAAAAAAAAAATTTTTTTGGCATTAATCGAAAAATTAAATAATTAATCGATTAATTGATTAATTAATAAATCAAAAATAGCCTTTGCAGCCAAATCACCTGGTCATTGGCATGTCCAAATATCAGCTTCCTAACTCAAAAGGTGCCTGAGTTAATGGTCAGAAGAGAAAGGAAATTTGATTAATTAAATAAGTACTTAATTAATCGCTAATAATTAAATAACTCCTCAATTTATTGATTAATCAAAAAAAAAAATACCGTTTTCGACAAAGGACTTGCTCACTATTGTGCCGAAATTTCAGCTTCCTAGCTCAAAGGATGGCTGAGATATCGTCCGGACAACCAAACAAACAAGAAAGCAAGAAACCAGAGTGAAAACTGAGTACTCTCTTTCAGCGTGCGTCACTGCCGAGCCCCCTTTGGTGCCCGGCAATGACGATTTGCAATGCCTGGAGATGGCATAGGAAAGGAGCGGTGTACAACAAGAAAGAAACCAGAGTGAAAACTGAGTACTCTCTTTCAGCGTGCGTCACTGCCGAGCCTCCTTTGGTGCCCGGCAATGACGATTTGCAATGCCTGGAGATGGCATAGGAAAGGAGCGGTGTACAATAGTCATGGCCGATTTTATCTTTTGACTGTGATGCTATCGAATCAACAGTGGAATTGTCACCAAATTTGCGCTGACAATTTTTCCTGGGCACTTATCATGGATTTAATCCAAGAGTGTTGATCTGAGGATGCCATATTGGAGGAAAATGTTTCCTCGATAAATCATTTTTTTGAAGGTCTCATCACAGAAAATGACACGCATATGTTTGGAGGAAATACATTTGTCTCGAGTCCAAAGGATTTGTAAAGACAAAGGCAAATGTTGTTACAAGTAAAGATACAGTGCCTTCAGAATGTAATCACACCCCTTGACTTCTTTCAGATTTTGTTGTTACTGCTGCAGTTTAAAATGGATTAAATTTAGATTATTTTTTTTTGTCACTGATCTACACATAATAACCCATAATGTGAAAGTGGATTTTTTTTTTAATAATCAATTTTTTCAATCATCTTGTTTTTTTTTTTACAAAATTATTCAAAATTAAAAGCTGAAATGTCTTGAGTCAATAAGTATTCAACCCTTTGATATCAAACTCCAAATTGAGCTTAGGTGCATCCGATTTCCTTTGATCATATTTGAGATGTTTCTACAACTTGATTGGCATCCACCTGTTGCCAATTCAATGGGTTGGACATGATTTAGAAAGAAACACACCTTTATATATATATAAGGTCTCATAGTTGACAGTGCATCATAGTCAAGTTCCCAAGAGCACAGTGAGCGCCATCATTAGGAAATGGAAAGAATATGGAAATGCACAGACTCTTCCTAGAGTTGGCTCTCTGACCAAACTGAGTAACCAAATAAGAAGGACATTGGTCAGGGAGGTGGCCAAAAAAAAATTTCATTATATAGTTGACAGTGCATGTCGGAGCAAGAACTCTACCATGGAGTCCAAATAACTGTCCGTAGTATTCTGAGATAGAATTGTGAGGAGGCATAGCTCTGGGGAAGGGTATAAAACAATTTCTAGAGTGTTGAAAGTTCCCAAGAGCACAGTGAGCACCATCATTAGGAAATGGAAAGAATATGGAAATACACAGACTCTTCCTAGAGTTGGCTTTCTGACCAAACTGAGTAACCAAATAAGAAGGACATTGGTCAGGGAGGTGGCCAAAAACCCAATGACCACTCTGACAGAACTACAGAGTTCCTTGGCTGAGATGGGCGAATCTGCCGGAAGGACAACAGTCTCTGCAGCCCTTAACAAATCCAGGCTTTACGAAGTGTGGCCAGATGGAAGCCACTCCTGGCACATGACAGCATGCCTGGAGTTTGCAAAAAGGCATGTGAAAGACTGAGAGCATGAGGCAAAATAATCTGTGGTTTGATGAGACAAATATTGAACTCTTTGTGCTGAATGCAAAGCGCTACGTCTGGCGGAAACCAAGCAGAGCTCATCACCCATCTTATACTATCCCACTATCCCTACTGTGAAAAATGGTGGAGTCAGTATCATGCTATGGGGATGCTTTTCAGTGGCAGGGACTGGGAACAATGAATGGAGTCAAATACAGGCAAATACTTGAGGAGAACCTGCGTCAGAGTGCAAAAGATCTTAGACTGCGGCGCTGATTTACATTCCAACAGGACATTGACCCCAAGCATACAGCCAAAGCAATGTTCACCGCTGCTCCCCATCTACTTGACAGAGCTTGAACAAATCTGCAAGGAGGTATTGGAGAAACTCCCCAAATCTAGATATGCAAAGCTGATACAGGCATACCCAAAAAGACTCGAAGCTGTAATCGCTGCCAAAGGCGCTTCTTCGAAGTATTGACTTGGGTTTGAGTACTTACATAAATTAGATCCTTCTGTATTTCATTTTTAATTATTTTGTACAAATTTTGAAAAAAATAATAATTCCACTTTGACATTATGGGGTATTATGTGTAGATCAGTGACAAAAAATCTCAATTTAATGCATTTTAAATTCAGGCTGTAACACAAGAAAATGTGAAAAAAGTCAAGGGGTGTGAATACTTTTTGAAGGCACTGTATGTACTTGATCTTCTTCTTATAAAATTTCATATTGAAAATTGAAAAAATAACTGAAAATTTATAACAAAACAGATTTAAAAAAAAATGAAGATGCAAAATGTGGCAATATTAGTGAATGCTGAGTGGCATGGCGGTTGAGTGAGTGAGGCCATGTTGCATTGACCTCACGAGTGTTGGTTTGATTCTCATTGCTGCTCAGTGTGAGGAGTTTCAATCATATTGGTTCCCTGCGATGGAGTGGCGAGTTGTCATGCGTTGGCTCCCACAGAAGCATTGACATCTTCTCATGAACACTGCTCGTTGTTTCGTTCTTAATGGTCTGAGTTGAGAACATGGGCCTACCTACCTAAAAATCCAAATGCACCTGCGCGATCGTTATGTGCGAACAATGTAGATATTTGTTTTGGAAATTTCTGTAATTATTTCATATCTGGTTACCTTGCCATTGTAATTGGATATGTTGAGTCTTTTACTGTTCTTGATTTGATCTGGGTCAAAGATCGTACAAATGAATTGTATGCAACAGTAATTTGCTTCGTTGTACTTCTTTGTTGAAGCTTTAGCTTCTTTCTAGAAGCTGTGCTGCTGTTAATGATTCTTTGTACTGCAGGTATTACTCTTTCTGAATATTTCCGGGACATGGGCTATAACGTTAGTATGATGGCTGACTCCACATCACGATGGGCCGAGGCTCTGAGAGAAATCTCTGGTCGTCTGGCTGAAATGCCAGCAGGTAAAACTTGTGTGCTACTTTTGACGATCTAGTATTTTTTAGAAATTCCCTCATTCTATTTTACTTTCTCCTTTGCCCTTTCCCCATCGTCTTCTCTTCCCCCCACTCCTCACACCCCACCAACTCCTCCACCCCCCACCTGCCCCCCCCCCCCCCCGCTGTATACTGTTCATACATATTTACCTATTTCCTTTCATCATGTACTGTCTATCCTTCATTTCCATATATATATTTACATTGCTGTTGTCATTTGGCACAACTTATTTCGGATTTTGTGTTGGGCATTTTTGCATAACAAGACTAGAACGGCACTCAGTAGAGCGCATACCTCCGCCAGGCTGAATAGCTTGTTTTGTATCCCTCTAATGGGCTGGATCTGGATTCGGACCTGAAACAAAATCTAATCGGCTTGTTCTTGTCACCTGACCAACTCACCCCCAAGTTTAGTCATAACTCGTCCACAACATTTTTACAATATTGTTACGTTTGTGGGCGGTAGGCATGAAATACCTTAGGAATGTTCAGAATGTGTAGGTTTTAGTATGGGCGGTGTGACGTGAAGAAGAAGAAGCCATCTCGATGTACATAAGCAGGGTAAATGTTCAGGTTAAGAGTTTTTGCATGTCGCCATAAGGGGCGTGGCTTTTGTGTTAACTACTTCTAGGGCGTAAGATTAATAAACCCCAGTGTGTAATTGGCCCCTGTGATTTTTTCCTTTGTTCTTATAAAAGTCACTCGGCACTCATGCAATCGGCATATTGCCACAACCACACAACAAGCCACAACCACACAACCAACCACATTTGCCAATCGACAAGTAATCCCCGACATCATCCAAACATTTCCGAACAGGGATTAGACTCCACCCCCACCCCCCCACCGCCGACGACTCGTGACGGGGAGGCCACGCCTCGACCTTCGTCATTGGGCATCAAGCAAGGCCATGAGGCCCCGCCCCAAAGACGATGATTGGTCGTGTCCATGGACTGATGTAATGGGATGTCAGGATTGGTCGTATGACGTCAGAGAGATGGAAGGTTCGAGAAGAGGAATAATCCGTAGTCTCGTTGTTTCGTTCTGGCTCTCGGCTCGAATGGGCACTGTTGTCTCGGGTGCGCTGGTGAGGAGATGTGTCGGGGCTATGGAACATTTGCAACGTTGGAGGAGGGGGTCTTAGTTGACGGTGGTGCTCTTATGGAGACGGAGTAGGTCATGAGCGAAACAAAGAAGGATCCTGTCTGGTTGCCTCATGCCGGCGACTGGCTACAAGCACGATTCCGCGCCATCTTGTTCGCGTCCCGTGCCGTGACTCTGGTTCAACGACCAGCAAGCCCTACTAGCCATTTGGGGATGCATAGCTGAGTGCCGGCCGATTATAAGCACATTTTATTTTCTTTATCTTTCCCTGTGTCTGTAATTGAGTCCACCAGGAGGGTTCCTCACCTTAGCCTATTATTATTACTGTATTAATGTTACCTCAACATTTTAATTGTCTTTGCATTTATTTTCATTAAATTCATTATTTGTTGCATCTTACTTTTGTGTGTCTTGATTCGTTTCTTTGTTCTGTGGGTTCGGATTAACCCAGTGTCGGTCATCCGATCAGACAAGGCCTTGGGCCTCTCCCACGCGCGCTAAAAGATAATCCCGCCAAGTATGAAATATGCCCTGGAGTAAAGCTCGTTTCAGTCATCCGTCACCGAGGAGTCTTGACCCCGGGGACGCGACATTATCATACTATATATTGCTTTTCGCCCGATCTCTGAATGGTGGAGAATCACTTAAAAAAATTATATAATTGTCATATCCGAATTAATATTCAGATCTTCACCAAAATCGAATATTCGGTCTTGTCACACACCCAACCTGTCCACCAAGTTTCGTCGAAATCTGTCGACAATTTTTTGAGATATCCTGCTATGTATCAGTTGTAGCCCTATCACTCAATGGTGAAGAATCACTTTAAAATTTCTACTAGCCGGATCCTTATCCGGATCTTCACCAAAATCTAATCATTTCATCGTTGTCACATACGCTACATCTCTGCCAAATTTTGTACCGAATCCATCCACAACCTTTTGAGATATCTTGTTCACAAACAGACAGACAAATAGACAGGGGTGAAAACATAACCTCCATCCACCTTCGGTGGCAGAGGTAAAAAGTCGTGAATGGATCAGACAGAAAACTAAATTCAAAGACATATTGCTCACAATCAAAAAAACAGGAATGTAACTGGGTTGAACCCAAGTATAATGGACGTACAGTCATGGCAAAAAATATTGGCACCCTTGCACTTTTTTCAAATAACAATTTTCTTGAAAAATAACATGAAATTGACAAAAGTATTTGGTCTTCACAATTCTTTATTTCACTGTTAATATTACAGAACCTTTGTTTTTGATTCAGAACTTAATATATCCTTTTAAATCAGAAAATAAAAAGAAATGGCATTGACAAAATTATTGACACACCAGACTTAATATTTGGAAGCACAACCTTTAGACAAAATTACTGCAGTCAAGCGCTTCCTATAGCCATGAATGAGCTTCATACACCTCACTACTAGCACTTTGGCCCACTCTTCTTGTGTAAACTGCTCCAGTTCTCCCAGATTTGAAGGGTGCCTTCTCCCAACTGCTGTTTTCAGATCTCCCCACATGTGTTCAATGGGATTTATATCTGGACTCATTGCTGGCCACTTCAGAACAGCCCAGCGTTTTGTCTTGAACCATTCCTGGTGCTTTTTGAAGTGTGTTTGGGGTCATTGTCCTGCTGCAAGACCCATGACCTTCGACGGAGACCCAGCTTTCTGACACGAGGTGGAACATTGCGCTCCAAAATGCCTTGATAATCTCCTGATTTAATGATGCAATGCAAACATTCAAGGTACTCAGTGCCAGAGGCAGCACAGCAACCCCAAAACATCACTGAACCTCCTCCATGTTTGACTGTATGGAAGGTGTTCTTTTCTTTGAAGGCTTCATTTTGTTTTCTGTAAACACAGAGATGATGTGCTTTTCAAAAAATCTCTAATTTGGTCTGATCTGTCCACAGGACTTTCTCCATGATGGATTTTGGCTTGTTCAGGTGTGTTTTGGCAAACTTCAGTCGGGCTTTCTCAGCAGTGGGGTCCTCCTGGGTCTCCTACCATAGAATCCTCTTTCATTGAGTTGGCGACGGATGGTGCGAATTGAAACTGTCGTACCTTGTGTCTGAAGGTCAGCTTGAATCTGTTTGGCAGTTGATCGAGGTGCTTTCTCCATCATTCGAACAATCCTTCGCTGCAATCTTCGATCAAGTTTTCTCTTGCTGCGATGTCCACGGAGGTTGCCTGCAATGCCATGGGCCTTAAACTTCCTGATAACATTGCGTACAGTGGACACAGGAACATCAAGGTCTCTGGAGATGGACTTGTAGCCTTGAGATTGTCCATGCTTGTGGCTACAATCTTGTGTCTGACCTCCTCAGACAATTCTCTGGTTTTCTTTCTTTTCTCCATGCTCATTGCGGTACACACAGTGACACAAAACAGCAGAATAACTCCTTTCCTCGATTCAAACTGGTTGAATGAGTGATTTTTATACTGCAGGCACCTGCAACTCACCACAGGTGAGTTCAATTCCAAAGTAAAGGAGAATCACCTGCTTGAAATCTAATTATTTCTAACAACTTCTAAAAGGTGCCGATAATATTGTCCGGGCCATTTTAGTATTTATGTGTGGAATAAGCTAAGATTTAGTAGATTTTTCAGCTTTTTTTGTTTTGTTCCACTGCACACCAAAGAAATACATATGTGGATATCAAAAGATTTTTTAATTTCAACAATTTTCTGGAAGAAATGGTGAATTATTTGAAAAAAGTGCAAGGATGCCAATATTTTTAGCCACGACTGTATTACACATGGGCAACTGAGACAAAGATCTGTAAGGAGGGAGAGCCAGACCAGAGATTAGATGAACATTTAAAATGGAGATATTCAATGTCGTAAAATGGGCCCATATTTCAGAGAATAGAAATGACCATGTTGCGAATGAGGTATTTGTCCTTCAGTGGAGCTGAAAAGGTTTGTCATATCGAGTCATGTTGGACTTTAATTTGCCTTCCTATTTCCTTTGTTTATCCTCATCTAACAGATAGTGGTTACCCTGCATATCTTGGTGCACGACTGGCCTCTTTCTACGAACGTGCTGGACGTGTAAATTGTCTTGGTAGCCCTGAGCGTGAGGGAAGTGTCAGCATCGTTGGAGCGTAAGTCGTTCAAAATGTCCTTGCATATTACCTCAGCGTGCTTCCATTTTCTTTTCGTTTTAATGATAGACCTCTCACAATGACCTAAACTAGCTTTTACTATTTTAGCACCAACTGTCATTCGTGCCACCATAATGCCTCACTCATTAAGCTGGTACTGAGCCATTTCAGTTTCTCTGATAGATACCTTGTATGTTGAACAATGTTAATGTGACAACCCAAACTTTCTTTCAACCTGCAGTGTCTCTCCCCCTGGTGGAGATTTCTCTGACCCTGTGACTTCTGCTACGCTGGGTATAGTACAGGTGAGAATCACGTTAATGCAGAAGAGATGTGCATGAGAACACATGTATGTATGCTTTTTCATGTTTCTACTCGTATTTGTTGCATTTATTGCTTCCAGGATACATTACTATTGTATTTTTGGGAACCTTAGAAAGAAAAGAAAACAGTGTTAAAGTATTGTGTTTTTTTTCCATGTCGAGTTTTATCAAATCAGGTTTGCAAAGTTTTCTTCTTCTTCTTTTTCTTCTTTTTTTCTTCATGTGTGCAGCACAAGGCTGCAGGGTAGCATCATTGGCTGAGCGTGCAGCTGTGCCGCTGATGCAATGCCCTATGTATGTTAAAACAGGAATTTGTAATTTGTCCATAGTGCCGGCAATGCTCCCCTACTCTTCGCGAATTACACCGTGGGATGTTTTAACGTCCAACGAATGCTGGCAGACAGGATTCCCATTTAATTTCCATCTGAGTGACTGTACACACATCGATGAGTCACCCTGCCTGTGAAACAACAGGATGGCAGTTTATAGCTGGGTCGAGATTTGAACCCAGACTGGACAGCTTAGAGGTGTATGTGTGTACCACTAGGCCATCCTGTTCGCCCTGCAAAAGGCTAATTAGTGTTTTAAAGGGCCAAATGTGTGTTTTGTAAAAAAAAAAAATTGGAGCATCTTTGACCACTCCGACATACATACATACATACATACAAACATACATACACACGTACATACATACACACGTACATACATACAGTCACGTGAAAAAGTAAGTACACCCCAGGTAAAGTTTTGACTTTTTCAACATATTTCAACATACAGCTATTTGATCTTCATTTCAACAATATTGTTAGATAAAGGTGATATAATATAACAAATATCATGAAACATTTACATTTTGTAGTCCATTGTATAATTTAAATAAACATAAATGCAAATTTCGCATGTGGAAAAAGTAAGTACACCCTTGGCTCTAATAGGTGGTATTGCCCCCTTTGGCAGAAACAACCTCAAGTAGGCGTTTCTTATAACTGTCTACTAGTCTCTGACATCGACTGGGAGAAATTTTTGCCCACTCCTCCATGCAGAATTCTTTTAGCTGTGCGATGTTTGAGGGGTTTCTTGCATGCACAGCTCGTTTCAAATCCCCCCACAACATCTCGATGGGATTTAGATCCGGGCTTTGACTTGGCCATTCTAGAACCCTCTATTTCTTTCTTTTCAGCCATTCCTTGGTGGATTTACTGGTATGTTTAGGGTCATTGTCATGTTGCAAGGTCCACCTTCGGTTGAGCTTCAACTTTCCGACAGATGGCCTCACATTATCCTCAAGCACCCTCTGGTACAATGAAGAATTCATAGTGGATTCTATGACTGTGAGCTGCCCAGGCCCTGATGCAGCAAAGCTGCCCCAAACCATAATATTTCCACCACCATGCTTTTCAGTTGGTATCAGGTTCTTGTGGTCAAATGGTGTCTTTGGTTTTTGCCAAACATGTCTTCTGGTACTGTGGCCAAATAGTTCTACCTTTGACTTATCTGTCCAGAGCACATTGTTCCAGAAGTGCTGGTCTTTGCCGAGGTGTTCATTGGCAAACTTTAGTCTTGCCCTGATGTTCTTTCTGAACAGCAAAGGTTTCCTCCTGGCACACCTCCCATGTAGATCATATTTGTGCAGCCTCTTTCTAATGGTAGACTCATGCACTTTGACATCAACAGTGGCAAGAGCTACCTGAAGGTCCCGTGATGTCATTCTGGGGTTCTTCGAGACTTCTTTCAGCATCTTGCGGTCTGCTCTCGGGCTGAACTTGCTGGGGCGGCCTGGCCTGAACAAGTTGGCAGTTGTTTGGAATCTTCTCCACTTGAAGATGATCTTCCGGGCAGTCGAATGATTGATTTCAAATTGTTTGGAGATCTTTTAAAATCCCTTCCCAGACTCGTAGGCATCTATAACCTTCTTTCTGAAGGCCTCAGAGAGCTCTTTTGATCTAGGCATGGTGACGCCGCACACTTCAACAACAAAGAGCAAACCAAACTAAATGTCTGAGGTTAACATAACACAGGTTCCTCCAAGATCCTCTCTAACGATGTTCTAATCATTTGCACCTGAGCTGGTGCACCTGATTCAAATTTTAGGTATTTGAAGTAGTGATAAATGTAGGGGTGTACTTACTTTTTCCACATGCGAAATTTGCATTTATGTTTATTTAAATTATACAATGGACTACAAAATGTAAATGTTTCATGATATTTGTTATATTATATCACCTTTATCTATCAATATTGTTGAAATGAATTTCAACAACAACGAATGTTTCCTCCTCAGCGTCGACGAGTCTGGCATTCCACTCAGGCCAACTGGCACGGTCTTCAAGCAGCCATCAATCATCTGGACTGGTCTCCCATCTCTACCGCCTCTGACATCAACTCATCCTGGGAATTCTTCCAAAGTAAATTGCTCTCTCTCATGCACAGATTTATCCCATCTCGTCTTCAGTTGTCATACCCTTCCTCCCGTGCATGGTACAAGGAATCTTGTGGTGAGGCTGTTGCCCAGAAACAACTTGATTTCGTCTCCTGGAAAGCAAATCCAACGGAAGGAAATCTCATTTCTTTTCACAAAGCCCGAAACAAGTGTGTGTCCACCCTCAGGAGAGCCAGGAAACAATATCTCGCCGTTCTCAAGACCGAACTCTCTTATCTGTCTCCCTCTTCCAAATCCTGGTGGCGTCTGGTCAAATCTGTTTCTGGTGTTTGTTTCCCCTCCATCCCCTCCCTCACCTCAAACGGCTACACGGCTGACTCCGCACGTGAAAAATCTGAATGCCTCAACTCTGTGTTTGCCTCTAAATCTTGTGTCCCAAACCCATCCTCTCTGTACCCACCGTACCCAGTCGTACCCAGCTGCTCCTGGACTCTGTGTGCTTTCCTCCTGACAAGGTGGAAAAGTTTCTGTCAACCCTCGACTCTGATTCTGCAACTGGACCCGACGGCATCAGCCCACGGGTCCTAAAATCCTGTTCTTCCGCTCTTTCACTCCCTCTCTCTGTTCTCTTCACCCTCTCTTTTGCTCAAGGTCATCTGCCATCCGCTTGGAAATCAGCCAACATCACCGCTTTGCACAAAAAAGGTGCAAAAACAGATCCGAGCAACTACAGACCAATCAGCCTTCTCCCAATTATCAGCAAAGTCATGGAATCCATCATTGCTTCAGATATTAAATCTTTCCTCTTCTCCAATGGCTTGATCTCTGATCATCAATTTGGTTTCAGACCTGGTCACTCTACTCTGGGCATGCTGCTTCTGCTTTCTCAACAATGGATGGAGGTCCTCAATGCCAAACAGGAAATTAGAGCTGTCTCCCTTGACATATCACGTGCCTTCGATACGGTCTGGCACCCCACTCTGCTCACCAAACTCTCCTCCTTTGGTATCCATGGAAATCTCCACGCATGGCTGGCGGACGTCCTCTCTAGTTGTAGTCAACGTGTAGCCCTGAATGGGTTTCTCTCATCTCCTCTTCCTGTTCAGGCTGGAGTTCCCCAAGGCAGTGTTCTGGGCCCTGTGCTTTTTCTGGTCTTCATCAATGATCTCTCTGACTCTCTTGAAAATCCTCTCTATCTCTTTGCTGATGACTCTACTCTCTGTCGCTCCATTCCTCATCCCTCAGATCGGCAGTCTGCAGCCTCCTCACTCTCTGCAGACCTGGACAAAATCACAGACTGGGCCAACAAGTGGAACACGTCTTTCAATCCTGACAAATCTCACACTCTTACGATGTCTCTCCAAAAAGACCGACTGGACAACCCTCCCATCCACTTTCTGAATAAGCCTCTCCAAGAAGTTCTGTCACTCAAGCTTTTGGGTCTCACTATCTGCCATGATCTTTCCTGGGAAAACCACATTTCAAATCTAGCCTCCAAAGCCAGTCGCTGACTGGGCATCCTCCATCGTGTGAAGTCCTTCCTTGGCACACCTGAGCTCCTCACCACATACAAGGCTTTCATCCGCAGCTCAATGGAATACTGCTCTCCCCTCTGGGCTGGTGCTCCTGCCTCACACCTAGCTTGTCTTCACGCTGTTGAAACCAAAGCGTTCAGAATCATTGGAATCTCCCGCGATGAAGCTAACTCCAAGGGCCTTTCACTCACTCACCGCAGGCACGTTGGTGGTCTTTCCGTCTTATACCGACTCCTCTCTGGCCTTGCCCCCTCGCCAGCTCTCTCTGGGCTCTGTCCCCCAAATATTCCTACAGGTCGCACAAGATCTGCCTGCAACCCTCTTATGGTTAAACTGCCAAAATCAAGACTCTCTGCTCACCTTCACTCCTTCATTCCTCTTTTCTCCCACCTCTGGAACAAACTCCCTCACTCTCTTCAATCCCACTCCACCCTCCAGGTCTTTAAAACAGCTGTTCACCACCATCTCTTATCTTCCCCCATCCAAAACCTTGATCTTTTCTACCCCTGCTAATTTCACCCCAAATCCACTTTTTTGAAATACCAACTTCTGTCCTGGAAGTCCTTGGTGTCCTTGTGTATTATACTTCTCCCCTCCCTCCCGCCTTCCCACGCCTCCTCCCCACGCCTCCCCTCTCCCTCCCACACATCTCCCTGCTCTCAAATGTTATGTTTGTGTGCTTCCCCTTCTCTCCCCATCTTGTCTTCCGCTCCCTCTTTTTATATATTTTGTTTGTCTGGTTGATTTGTTTGTGAAATAATTGTTATCTCTTTCACGAGCCTCGATTCAGTATCCAAAAAAAATAAAAAATAAAAATAGCTGTATGTTGAAATATGTTGAAAAAGTCAAAACTTTACATGGGGTGTACTTACTTTTTCACATGACTACATACATACATACAGTGCATTCAGAAAGTATTCAGACCCCTTCACTTTTTTCACATTTAGTTATGTTGCAGCCTCATGCTGAAATCGTTTAAATTCATTTTTTCCCTCATAAATCTGCACTCAATACCCCATAATGACAAAGAGAAAACAGGATTTTAGAAAGTTTTGCAAATTTATTAAAAAGAAAAAACTTTGCATTTCTAACATGCAAAGCTTTTTCCACATGCGAAATTTGCATTTATGTTCATTTAAATTATACAGTTGACTACAAAATGTAAATGTTTCATGATATTTGTTATATTATATCACCTTTATCTATCAATATTGTTGAAATGAAGATCAAATAGCTGTATGTTGAAATATGTTGAAAAAGTCAAAACTTTTCATGGGGTGTACTTACTTTTTCACGTGAATGTACATACTGGTACGTTTTTGGGGGGGTACCAATGAAATACCTTCGGGCCAGATAGGATTGTGTAGGGTTGTGTGCTCCGAATGTCCCGACAAAGAAGAAGAACCTCCATGTCACTAAGTAGGGAATCCTTTAGGCTGGATGTCGCGCAAGGTCGTATATTTGTCTCCATGGCGAGGGGTGGAGCTATGTTAATTAGTTAAGGTATAAGAATAATTCCCTGTATGTAAATCGCCTCTGTGATTTTTCCCTTGTTCCTTATGACACACACCACACCAACCATGCATTCTGCACCTAAACAAACCCCACAAAAGCCACCAGGATTCAGACATTTGAACGCTGCCGCTGGCGCCGCCAGCCGAGTCATCGCAACACCAAGCAGGCAGGGCCGTGGGGCCCCGCACCAAGAGGTGATAATTGGTCAGGGTGATGGACTGCTACGATGGACTCCTTGATTGGAGTGCGCACGGACGTCATCAGATGGTGTTGGAGACCTGGGAACAAAAAGGCAAAGCGGCCGCCATTTTACTCTCTTGCGTTGGGATATTCATTGCGGGAAGACGCATTTTTCCCTCTCTCCAGGCTGGCCTTCATAGCGTGCAGTCGCACCTTTGCTCTGTCTTTGTGTCCCGAGTCTAAAGTGAACAGTCGCATTTTCTTTCTCTTTGTACTGGCTGCGTGGTGGGCGGTCACAGTTCGTGCTCCACTTCTCTTCCTCGCTGTTGGTCCTGACATTGGCGGTCGCAGCTCATGGACTCTGACGCTCTAGGCTCGTGGCTTTGTGACGGCTGTGTGCCGTGCCGAGCGAGTCGAAGAGACCGCGGTGCTTTGTGGAGCGGACGATGAGAGGGGAGCTTGGGCCTGAGCACTGCACGTCGGCAGCTGGGGTGAACGAACTGCGCACCAAGGTGTGCTTTCCCGCGCACGAACTCGGAGACTCGTTCGAGGGCCGACGGGGTTTGAGGGCCGCTCAAAGCTGAGTACACACCACACAAACACATTTATTTTTCACTTTCGTTTTCCCCTTGTGTTGTATATGAGTCCGTATGGGGGCGCCCCAATTTAGGAATTTCATTTTACTGTGCATTGTTTGTCCCTGGCATTATTTTCATTAAACCTCTTTATTTGTTGCATTGTAATTCCGTGTCGGTCTTGCTTGATTATTGTGGTTCGAGGACACTCCAGTGGAAACCGTGCAGGTAAGCTTTTTCACCCTCCGCTCCCGTGCGTGTAAAGAAGAGCCACCATTGTTTGATTGAACGCATCAGAGTTGAAGCTCGATCGGCCACCCGTCACCTTGGGGGATCTTAATCCCCCGGTGAACACAACAACTGGTGTCAGGAGTTTGGGATTTGAAACCGGCGGACACTCAGTGTCCGAGGGTTGCGAGTCGACACCCGCTGGGTGCAAATTGCGCTCAGCATTTGGATATAAAATTTAATAATCGCCTCTCTCTCTCTCTCTCTCTCTCTCTCTCTCTCTCTGTCTGTCTGTCTGTCTGTCTGTCTGTCTGTCTCTGTCTCTGTCTCTCTCTGTCTCTCTCTGTCTCTCTCTGCCTCTCTCTGTCTCTCTCTGTCTCTCTCTGTCTCTCTCTGTCTCTCTGTCTCTCTGAAGATCGATTGCAGTACCGGGGTGTCAACATTTTTTTGTTGTTGATTGGTGTCGGGAAAAGCGCAAGACAGCGCGTTGCTAAAATTATGCTCGCGCGGGAAAACCTCTGTGTCAGCACGTAATGGCGGACGTGAATGAAATGGCGGAGCGGATGGAGGATTCTGAAGAGCACGGAAGCGAGTCGGGGGTAGAGTTTGATGAGAATAGTGTTGGAACCTCCCCCGCCCCAAGCATTAGCCCTCCCACCCCCCCTCCTATAAGGGAGCTGGGGACAATGGGAACGGATCCGATGGGTTTCCAGGCCATGTTTGACAAAATAATTAGGGGAATGAGTGAACAAACTAATGAAATGAAGGGAATTAAATTACAAATGAATAACCAAAGTGAACAAATGAGGGAAAGAAAAGAGGATATTAATAAAAATGGGGAACAGATGGGAGAAATGA
The DNA here is from genome assembly GCF_964187855.1 of Myxine glutinosa. Classification (NCBI taxonomy): domain Eukaryota; kingdom Metazoa; phylum Chordata; class Myxini; order Myxiniformes; family Myxinidae; genus Myxine; species Myxine glutinosa. The sequence continues at coordinate 197,246,493 of NC_136261.1, read as the reverse complement.
ATAACAAAATTGATGTCTGGCATGAAGAAATAAATGCTGAAAAGAAAGAAACGAAAACCCAAAGAAAAACAAACGAATGAATTAAAGGAAGAAAGAAAGAATGAAATTGTGGCACAGGAGAGGGAAAACTCAAATTTAAATGAGGAATGTTCTGAAGTAAATGGGGAATATTTGGCTGGAAAGGACCTGGAAGGTTGTCAGGCTTGTGTGGATGCCAGAATGCACCAGCAGGGGGAGGAATTGGAATTTGTGCAGCACCAGGGTGGTGGTTCAGCGGAACAGGTGAAAATATTGGAGGGCCCGGGTTACAGAACCGGAGCGGTTATTTATAGATAAAGATCTGCTGGGACCGCAATTGACTGGGGATAATGGGATTAATGATTTGGTACTGGAGCGGCCGAGCACCTCGGACAGTACTGTCGGGGGGGAGATTGCTTGGGTTCAACAGAGTCTGGGAGACGAGGCGAGTTGGTCCATCAAATATCCCCAGGATGAGATGAAAGTGACCGAGGGGACTGTCACCAACCACGATTGGGCACAGGAGGATCCACAATTGCATACCCAGCCGGGTGGGTGTTTTGGTTCCGAGCTGGATTCGGACATGGGAGAGTCGGTGAATAGAGCCTCGGAAAAAGCGGTCCCTTTAGTGAATTTGGAGCAGCTGCAGGGAGGGGCAGAAGAACACGAGGAAGGGGTTGTGAGCTGCAGCTGCGGTTGGGCACACGCCAACATTTTAAAAAGGAAATTTAAATTTAAATGGGAATTTGATTTGGAGCAGCCGTGGTGGGAGTTGGTCCCCGGGCTTCAGTGGAAACCGTGCAGTTAAGCTTCGTCACCCTCCGCTCCCGCATGTGTAAAGAAGAGCCACCATTGTTTGATTGAACGCCTCGGAGTTTAAGCTCGATCGGCCACCCATCACCTTCAGGGATATAAATCCCCCGGTGAACATGACAATACATACACACACATGCATACATGCTTGATATGGACTTTTTCAGTCACGTGAAAGGTAACGTTGCATCCCGGTTTTTCCAAGCAAACCTTTTATTACCACCGCAAAGGCAACATGATGACATTCATTTCATGCGAACATTTTTCGTGATATATAAATTTACAAGTCAAAAATATGTTATCATTATTTACTGTGATACTAAAAAAATGGTAAACAATGTTCTTTCTAAGCCATAGTTGACGTACACACACCACACATGCTGGTGGGATCCTGATGCTGCATCTGGGGATGCTGTAATAGGAGGCAATGGATTGGAGGCTTCAACCTTCCCCACACCTCCATATAATTGTGGATTGCCTGCCTGCCTGAGCATTGTTTTGTTCCATGGCTTGACCGACCTATGTCGAGACATGGGGTTGACCCCCAGGGTCGTCTCCCATCCCAAAGTCACAGGCCCAGGCAAAACAAATGCTTTCATCACCCTCACTGCCATCTCGAGGCATGCCTTACAATGCCCACCCCATCCTGCCAATAACTCTTAGACATGGTGTTGTGCCTAATTGTTTCTACAAATGCCCAGAATAATACTGAGCTAAATTGTTGGCGATGCAGTGACGTCAGCTGAAAAAAAAGTAAATCACTGCACTTACTTCCCTTTCCTGATTTTAATGCCATCTCCTTCCAATTTCCTTCCACTTTCTCCTTTTCTCTCTTGTCTTAACCCATTCTCTATTCCAATTGAATGTAACTCTACCACTTACATTTAATATGTAGATGTCCCCTATATTACACTGTGCTGTTTTTATTTATTAACATAATAATTCAAATGATTTTAATTATTTCAGAAAGTTCTACGGAGGTGAAAAACTATTTAAAAGCAGTTTTCCAGGGTATTGCATCGCATATCACTTGTATATCTCCTTTTCCTCAAGCTGTCTCTGCGGTTGTCTTTCTTTGCTATGATCTTAGCTTTCTGACCTTCACTCACCACACTCTCCCTGTTCTTCCTCTCTCACCGACTCCCTCTTTGTTTTTTTTTTGTTTTTTTTCCTCGTTCCATTTGACATGCCTCAGGTGTTCTGGGGATTGGATAAGAAGCTTGCACAGAGGAAACACTTTCCCTCTGTTAACTGGCTCATCAGTTACAGTAACTACACACGTGCCCTGGATGAACACTACGATCGACACTTCCCTGAGTTTGTGCCTCTTCGGTCTCGCGCACGTGAGATCTTGCAGAATGAAGAAGATCTTGCGGAAATTGTGCAGCTTGTTGGAAAGGTGTGACTTTCTGTGTTAACTCTGTTTTCAGTGTGGCTCTTGGTAATTTGTCTTTCTAGGCTCGTTTACACCATATCTTTGAGGCCACTTGAGACTGGGCTGGCAGTGACCGTGAAAGTGCGTTTGGTGTTTTTTTTGTTGTCCTTTTGTGTTTTTGTACACAAGATCGAGGCTCGTTTAATAGCTAACATCAATGACAAAAAAACAAACGGACACATAAGACAAAATAAAGGGAGCGGGAGACCATATAGGGAGAGGGGGAAGCACACAAGTACAACATTTGAGAGCAGGGACATCGGGAGATCTGTGGGAGGGAGAGGGCTTGGGGGGAGGAGGCGTGGGAAGGGGGGTTGAGGGGGGGGGGATGGGAGAGGTAAAAAATACATGGACACAGCGAGGACTTCAAGGAAAGAAGTCGGTATTTCAGAAAAGTGGATCTGGGGTGAATTAACGGGGGTAGAAAAGATCAAGGTTTTGGATGGGGGAAGATGAGAGATGGTGGTGAACAGCTGTTTTAAAGACCTGGAGGGAGGAGTGGGATTGAAGGGATTGGGGGAGTTTGTTCCAGAGGCGGGAGAAAAGGGGAATGAAAGAGTGAAGGTGAATAGAGAGTCTTGATTTTGGCAGTTTAACCATAAGAGGGTTGCTGGCAGATCTTGTGCGACCTGTAGGAGTATTTGGGGGACAGAGCCCAGACAGGGCTGGGGGGACTAGGCTGGTGAGGAGCCGGTAGAAGACGGAAAGACCACCAACCTGCCTGTGGTGAGTGGATGAAAGGCCCTCGGAGATAGCTTCATCACAGGAGATTCCAATGATTCTGAAAGCTTTGGTTTCAACAGCGTGAAGCCAAGCGAGGTGTGAAGCAGGAGCACCGGCCCAGAGGGGAGAGCAGTATTCCATTGAGCTGCGGATGAAAGCCTTGTATGTGGTGAGGAGCTCAGGTGTGCCAAGGAAGGACTTAGCACGACGGAGGATGCCCAGTCGGTGACTGGCTTTGGAGGCCAGATTTGAAATGTGGTTTTCCCAGGAAAGATCATGGCAGATAGTGAGACCCAAAAGCTTGAGTGACAGAACTTCTTGGAGAGGATTGTTGAGTAAGTAGATGGGAGGGTTGTCCAGTCGGTCTTTTCGGAGAGACATTTTCGGTGTTGACACCATACCTTGCAATACTTCGTGCATATTTATTTGAGTGACGTCATGATGTACAGACTCGTGTAATCAGAGTGCAGCCGATAGTTGCACTTGTGTGGTTTGCCAGCACTGAGACTGTCTTTACCTGCCTGCACAGACTGGGGAATGTCCACCATTGTTGTTCTTCCCTTCAAAAATCAAGGAGCACGAAGGTGTCACCATGGTAGCATTGAAAGGCTGGTTCTGCGCAGCCTGAATTGGTCAAAACGACCCTGGTCGACTGATTGACAATCGACTCAACTCTTGCCCATGCCCGACCGGCTTGGTTGTGAACACCGATTGGGCCCGGTTCCAAATGGCCTCAAATACATCGTGTAAAACGAGTCTTCTCATCCTATTTCCAAAGACTTTTATACTTGATGAGTTTTAACAGAAAATAAATTATTATATGTCCCCTTTACGTTAGAGTTCTCTGGCCGAGACGGACAAAATCACCCTGGAGGTAGCAAAACTGTTGAAAGAAGATTTCCTCCAGCAAAATGGGTACACACCTTATGACAGGTATGTTTCCTGTTTACCTTGATCATCATTTGCTTGGGTTTCATTTGTTGTGGTCGTGGAAGTAATTTTCATAAGAAAATAATGCATAGATGGAAGCAAATGGGGAAACCGACAATTGTGGTTGTAGCTAAAGACTGCTGTTCACATGTATGAGATGTTAACAGATGGGTGGAGTTTGGAATTTGAACCGGGTGCGGTCTTAGACTTGGATCCCTTAGACTGGGTATTGTTACGGATTCGTCACTTCCGTTGTTGTGGCTCTCATCCACTGTAAACATTTTTGGTTGCATGTACTATTATTGTTATCGTTTAGGTGAAATATAAATAACTGTTTTCGAAAGGTAAAAAAAAGTTAATGTTTTAAAAAGAAACCGGAAACCAGATCGGGAACCGGAGGAAGAAGAAGAGGAAGAAGAAGAGGAGGAGAAGAGGCGAAGCGAGTGAGGTCGGAGAAGGAGCCGAGCTGTGTTGAGGTTTTGAGCAAACGCTGGCGAACGAGGGTCACTAGCGAACTTTGGGGTTTCCTGGGAAAGGGATTCCTGCGACAGAGTTGTTATCGCTGTGACAGATAAACCTGCGTGACAGGTTTTGCTCTTGATTCCGAAGAGAATCATTGGAATGCCGTTACGTCTCGAGAACGGACCGTTGGCCATTTTACCTCGCGCCTGATTTCGCATCGCTCCAGGTTTTTCCCCTCGCTTCAACCATTTAAACGCATCCAGACTTTAACATGGTGTGTGGGTGTAACATGGATTTTGAGTGGGATTTGCAGTTCGCCGTCTGTGAGCCGTTGAACGTCCATACCCGAAGGTTAATTTGCGGTTCGCCGTTTGTGAGCCGTCGAACGTTCATACCCGAAGGTGTGATTTCCCAGTCGCCTCTTGAGGGTACTTTTGCCCATCTTTGGCAGTGTGACTGTCAACCGAGCGGGATTCTGGTCTTGATACAACATCGTTCTGACGATCACTGGAGTGGATCGACTTTGGCTTGAAGCCGGAACCAACTTTGGCTTAATGCCGGGATTAAGACATTGGGAATGTTATTTTCGCTCACTTGGAGCACAGTGAGTTATATTGTACGAAACTGATGGTACCATCATAGGAATGATATATTGGTTGTACAATTGATTAATATTGTTATTGTACTGTTATTCTTGTGTGACCTTAATACAATGCTTGTTTGTTGGTAACAATTGGTGTGGTTTCACCATTGATCTTTAACATACAGAATAACACATCTTTCTGCCGTGACTCCTCTCGAGGCTCGGAGGTACACCGTGACCGGGGTTTGGGGAGGAGCACGTAACAGTATGCACACACACCTCAAAGCTATTTAGACTGGGTATGCACACACGCCTCTAAGCTATTTAGACGGTATGCACACACGCCTCTAAGCTATTTAGGTTGGGTATGCACACACGTCTCTAAGCTATTTAGACTGGGTATGCACACGTGCCTCTTAAGTTATTTAGCCTGGGTATGCACACATGCCTCTAAGCTATTTAGACTGGGTATGCACACATGCCTCTAAGCTATTTAGACTGGGTATGCACACGCGTCTCTAAGCTATTTAGACTGGGTATGCACACGCGCCTCTAAGCTATTTAGACTGGGTATGCACACACGCATCTAAGCTATTTAGACTGGCTATGCACACACGCCTCTAAGCTGTTGTGTGGTTTGCTATTTAGACTGGGTATGCGCACATGCCTCTTAGCTATTTAGACTGGGTATGTACACATGCCTCAAAGCTATTTATACTGGGTATGCACACACGCCTCTAAGCTGTTGTGTGGTTTGCTATTTAGACTGGGTATGCACACATGCCTCTAAGCTGTTGTGTGGTTTGCTATTTAGACTGGGTATGCACACATGCCTCAAAGCTATTTAGACTGGGTATGCACACATGCCTCTAAGCTATTTAGACTGGGTATGCACACACGCCTCGAAGCTATTTAGACTGGGTATGCACACATGCCTCGAAGCTATTTAGAGTGGGTATGCACACATGCCTCTGAGCCATTTAGACTGGGTATGCACACGCCTCTAAGCTGTTGTGTGGTTTGCTATTTAGATGGTATGCACACACGCCTCTAAGCTATTTAGACTGGGTATGCACACATGCCTCTAAGCTATTTAGACTGGGTATGCACACGCCTCAAAGCTGTTCTGTGGTTGCTATTTAGACTGGGTATGCACACATGCCTCTAAGCTATTTAGACTGGGTATGCACACATGGCTCTAAGCTATTTAGACTGGGTATGCACACACGCCTCTAAGCTATTTAGACTGGGTATGCACACACGCCTCTAAGCTATTTAGACTGGGTATGCACACACACCTCTAAGCTATTTAGACTGGGTATGCACACACGCCTCTAAGCTATTTAGACTGTTATTTAGACTATTTAGAGTTTTACCTCGAAGCTATTCATGAACCCGCCTACTTTTAGTGAAAGACGGTGTCACATTTTTACTGTGACAGATGACTGTCACAGTCAGCAACTAATGACAGCAGACGGGTCCACAGCTTAACATGAGCCCATGGGACAATGCACTGTGTGACATATTGCCCTCCCTGAGAAACTCCAAATCTACAGTTTGCCACAGTTAAACTGATTCGGATAAAGTTGCATTGGAGGAAGATGCTAAACATCATTGACAGGTATAACATTCTTTGTCCAGGTTTTGTCCGTTCTACAAGACAGTGGGGATGCTGCAAAACATGATGGGGTTCTACGAACTGGCACGGCATGCTGTGGAAGCCTCAGCACAGACTGACCGCCGCCTCACATGGACCTGCATTCGGGAGAACATGTCTGAGCTGCTGTATCGCCTCTCCGCCATGAAATTCAAGGTGTGGACAATTTCTTTCTAACATCCCAGCAATAGTAACGTAACTTTTCATTCGTTCTTCAAAAGCAACCCTTCTCTTCCTTCTGAAATGATGAATACTCAAAAGCACAGATAGCCCGACGATCCACAATCTATGTACAGTCACGTGAAAAAGTAAGCACACCCCATGTAAAGTTTTGACTTTTTCAACATATTTCAACATACAGCTATTTGATGTTCATTTCAACAATATTGATAGATAAAGGTGATATAATATAACAAATATCATGAAACATTGACATTTTGTAGTCCATTGTATAATTTAAATAAACATAAATGCAAATTTCGCATGTGGAAAAAGTAAGTACACCCCTACATTTATCACTACTTCAAATACCTAAAATTAGAATCAGGTGCACCAGCTCAGGTGCAAATGATTAGAACATCGTTAGAGAGGATCTTGGAGGAACCTGTCTTATTTAAACCTCAGACATTTAGTTTGGTTTGCTCTTTGTTGTTGAAGTGTGCGGCGTCACCATGCCTAGATCAAAAGAGCTCTCTGAGCCCTTCAGAAAGAAGGTTATAAATGCCTACGAGTCTGGGAAGGGACTCTGCTCTCTGGCCCACTGCAATCGGCGCTGGCTGTGTTGTCTGGTCAGGCGTGGCTTTCTCAGGGGACGCCTGGCACGGTAGCCGGCTTGAACCAGTCGTTGGTTGACTAGCCTTCTGGATACAGGCACATTTGTCAGTTGCTGCCACTCAGCCCTAAGCCGATTAGCTGACTTGGTACGGCCATTGCGGACTTACCGGTGTAGCTGGCGATCATCTCTCCTTGTGGTTCTGCGGGGACGTCCTGGCCTCGGTATTGGAGTAGGGACACCCCTCTGAGCATTTCGTTTCAGGATCTTTGACACCTGACCTTGAGTGATGCCATACTGCCGAGCAATAGCACACTGTTTCATGCCGGAATTTCGTAAAGCCACCACTCCATGCCAACAGAATTGTCGAGTTGACGGACCATCTCCAGAGGAAGCAGCAATAACTTTTGTGGATGTGCAGCAGTTGTTTTCCACTAATACAGAACGCAACAACCCTTATATACCCGATTTTTGAAGCCAATCGTCAAATGTACCTGTCCTTACATTTTGTCACGCCACCTGTGATATTATCCTGTTATTGACTTCTTGCTGCAAAAGACAATCAGTGACATGGTTCTTTTAACAAAGAAATCATCGAAGCGTAAAAGAAACTCACCAGATTGATATACTGAGTTCAGAAAGTAAGCCCAAGTCAAGAAAAAAAAAATATTCCATATTAAATGCCAAGTCTGTATTTTGGTGAAAATGTTTTCGGCGGGAAGGTCATAAATTCATCAGACATATTTCCTAATCGGTGTGAGAGCAGTTGTTGTCCCCCGTTGCACAGCGGAGCGAAAGGGGGACTATGGTTTTCCCCTCCGTCCGTGTGTCCGTCCGTCCGTGTGTCCGTGCGTGCGGGCGTGTGTGCGGGCGTGCGTGCGTGCGTGCGTGCGTGCATAAGCGAAGGACCGCATTCGAATTTGGTGTGTGGGTGCAACCCACGTCAAAATCCAAGATGGCCGCCGCCATGTATGTCTGAAGCCATGTATGTCTGAACCTTGTGAGCTGAATATCTTGAGAAATAAGCGAAGCACCAACTTCTAATCTGGTGTGTGGGTGTATCTAGGCATAAGGAAGAACGCTATTGAAAATTGGGTCGCCACGTCAAAATCCAAGATGGCCGCCACCATATATATGTCTGAACCTTGTGAGCGAAATATCTCGAAAAATAAGCGAAGTACCAACTTCTAATCTGGTGTGTGGGTGTATCTAGGCACAAGGAAGAACGCTGTTTAAAATTGGGTCGCCACGTCAAAATCCAAGATGGCCGCCACCATGTATGTCTGAACCTTGTGAGATGAATATCTTTGAAAATAAGCGAAGTACCAACTTCTAATTTGGTGTGTGGGTGTATCTCGGCATAAGGAAGAACGCTGTTGAAAATTGGGTCGCCACGTCAAAATCCAAGATGGCCGCCACCATATATATGTCTGAACGTTGTGAGCGAAATATCTTGAAAAATAAGCGAAGTACCAACTTCTAATCTGGTGTTTGGGTGAGTCGCCACGTCAAAATCCAAGATGGCCGCCGTCATGTATGTCTGAACCTTGTGAGAGGAATATCTTGAAAAATAAGCGAAGTGCCAACTTCTAATCTGGTGTGTGGGTGTATCTAGGCATAAGGAAGAACGCCATTGAAAATTGTGTCGCCACGTCAAAATCCAAGATGGTCACCTCCATGTATGTCTGAACCTTGTGAGCGAAATATCATATCATAGCATGTTTTCTGCGTCTTCCACTTTGACAACGAACATCACTTCCCTGACGGGGGACCTAGGCGTAACGCTTGTTTTATAAGTAATTACCCCAGTTAGCACTGCCTGCATCGCTTGTCAATAATATGTCCTTGTCTTTATCGCCATCCCGTGTATTTTCACTATTTACATGTCTTTGCCTTTTCTCCAGCCGCTCCTCCCCCACACATTAAATTAAATGTGCCTCATGCCATGAGGGGTGAAACCTCGGGGCTGGAAGAGGGCTCGTCATATGGCATCTTCACCCTTGATTTGGTGCAAGAGACAATGAGACGAGGCTACCAAAGTTGCTCATTTCAATCAGCAGACAGAGCGATTTCACACACCGGCACGTTACTCGTTCCTTCACCGCCGGCGCATTGCTCGATCCTTCACCGCCGGCGCGTTGCTCGTTCCTTCACCGCCGGCGCGTTGCTCGATCCTTCACCGCCGGCGCGTTGCTCGTTCCTTCACCGCCGGCGCGTTGCTCATTCCTTCACCGCCGGCGCGTTGCTGGTTCCTTCACCGCCGGCGCGTTGCTGGTTCCTTCACCGCCGGCGCGTTGCTGGTTCCTTCACCGCCGGCGCGTTGCTCGATCCTTCACCGCCGGCACGCTGCTCGTTCCTTCACCGCCGGCGCGCTGCTCGTTCCTTCACCGCCGGCGCGCTGCTCGTTCCTTCACCGCCGGGGTGCTGCTCGTTCCTTCACCGCCGGCGCGCTGCTCGTTCCTTCACCGCCGGCGCGTTGCTCGTTCCTTCACCGCCGGTGCGTTGCTCGTTCCTTCACCTCCGGCGCGCTGCTCGTTCCTTCACCGCCGTCACGTTGCTCTTTCCTTCACCGCCGGCGCGTTGCTCGTTCCTTCACCGCCGGCGCGCTGCTCGTTCCTTCACCGCCGGCGCGTTGCTCGTTCCTTCACCGCCGGCGCGTTGCTCGTTCCTTCACCGCCGGCGCGTTGCTCGTTCCTTCACCGCCGGCGCGTTGCTCGTTCCTTCACCGCCGGCGCGCTGCTCGTTCCTTCATCACCGGTGCGTTGCTGGTTCCTTCACCGCCGGCACGTTGCTGGTTCGTTCACCGCCGGCGCGTTGCTCGTTCCTTCACCGCCGGCACGTTGCTCGTTCCTTCACCCCCTGCGCGTTGCTCGTTCCTTCACCGCCGGTGCGTTGCTGGTTCCTTCACCGCCGGCACGTTGCTGGTTCGTTCACCGCCGGCGCGTTGCTCGTTCCTTCACCGCCGGCACGTTGCTCGTTCCTTCACCGCCGGCGCGTTGCTCGTTCCTTCACCGCCGGCGCGTTGCTCGTTCCTTCACCGCCGGCGCGCTGCTCGTTCCTTCATCACCGGTGCGTTGCTGGTTCCTTCACCGCCGGCACGTTGCTGGTTCGTTCACCGCCGGCGCGTTGCTCGTTCCTTCACCGCCGGCACGTTGCTCGTTCCTTCACCCCCTGCGCGCTGCTCGTTCCTTCATCACCGGTGCGTTGCTGGTTCCTTCACCGCCGGCACGTTGCTGGTTCGTTCACCGCCGGCGCGTTGCTCGTTCCTTCACCGCCGGCACGTTGCTCGTTCCTTCACCCCCTGCGCGTTGCTCGTTCCTTCACCACCGGAGCATTGCTCGTTCCTTCACCCCCTGCACGTTGCTCGTTCCTTCACCGCCGGTGCGTTGCTCGTTCCTTCACCGCCGGCGCGTTGCTCGTTCCTTCACTGCCGGCGCGTTGCTCGTTCCTTCACTCCCTGCTCGTTGCTCGTTCCTTCACCGCCGGCGCGTTGCTCGTTCCTTCACCGCCGGCGCGTTGCTCGTTCCTTCACCGCCGGCGCGTTACTCGTTCCTTCACCACTGGCGCGTTGCTTGTTCCTTCACCCCCTGCGTGTTGCTCGTTCCTTCTCTGCCGGTGGGTTGCTCGTTCCTTCACCGCCGGCGCGTTGCTCGTTCCTTCACCGCCGGCGCGTTGCTCGTTCCTTCACCGCCGGCGCGTTGCTCGTTACTTCACCGCCGGCTCGTTACTGGCTCCTTCACCGCCGGCGCGTTGCTGATTCCTTCACCGCCGGCGCGTTGCTGATTCCTTCACTGCCGGCACATTGCTCGTTCCTTCACCGCCAGCGCGGTACTCGTTCCTTCACCGCCGGCGCGTTGCTGATTCCTTCACCGCTAGCGCGTTGCTGATTCCTTCACCTCTGGCGCGTTGCTGATTCCTTTAGTGCCGGCACGTTGCTGATTCCTTCACTGCCGGATCGTTGCTGATTCCTTCCCCACCGGCGCTTTGCTGATTCCTTCACTGCCGGTGCGTTGCTCATTCCTTCACCGCCGGCGCGTTACTGGTTCCTTCACCGCCGGCGCGTTGCTGATTCATTCACCGCCGGCGCGTTGCTGATTCATTCACCGCCGGCGCGTTGCTCGTTCCTTCACCACGGGCGCGTTGCTGATCCCTTCACCGCCGGCGCATTGCTGATTCCTTCTCCGCTGGCACGTTGCTCATTCCTTCACCGCCGGCGCGTTGCTGATTCCATCACCGCCGGCGCGTTGCTGATTCCTTCACCGCTGGCGCATTACCGGTTCCTTCACCGCCAGCGCGTTGCTGATTCCTTCACCGCCGGCGCGTTGCTCGTTCCTTCACCACGGGCGCGTTGCTGATCCCTTCACCGCCGGCGCATTGCTGATTCCTTCTCCGCTGGCACGTTGCTCATTCCTTCACCGCCGGCGCGTTGCTGATTCCATCACCGCCGGCGCGTTGCTGATTCCTTCACCGCTGGCGCATTACCGGTTCCTTCACCGCCAGCGCGTTGCTGATTCCTTCACCGCCGGCGCGTTGCCTGTTCCTTCACAGTCGGCACGTTGCTGATTCCTTCACCGCCGGCGCGTTGCTGATTCCTTCACCGCCGGCGCATTACCGGTTCCTTCACCGCCAGCGCGTTGCTGATTCCTTCACTGCCGGCGCGTTGCTGATTCCTTCACCGCCGGCGCGTTGCCAACAAGGACGAATTGATTCGATTTTGGGGAAGATCCAGATTCGATCATTTTAAAATTTTTCTCAGCGATTCTTCACATTGAGTGATGGGGTAAAAATGATATGAGCACTTTATCTTAAGGTTGTGGACGGGTTATGATAAAACTTGGTGTATGAGTTGATTAGATGACAAGAACAAGCCAATCAGATTTTGGTTCAGGTCAGCAGATCCAGCTATTAGTGGGATGCAAAACTTAAACTGTTCAGCCTGGCATAGGTATGTGCTCTACCGAGTGCCATTCTAGTATTTGTCTGAAACTAGGTGTCAGTAGCACATGTGAGTTTTTTTTAATTTGTTGATGTTTACCAGAGTTGGCATATTGGTAAGAGGGTCTGCTCTTCTGAGTCTGGGAGGTTGGTGGTTCGAACCCGCCAGTTCATACCCAAGTCATACGAAGAACTTTAAAAATACCAAAGTCATACCAAATACCAAAGAGGTTAAAAATGGTATGTGCTGCTTCCTTGCTTGACACTCAGCATTTAAAAAGGATTATAGTATGGGCAAACGACCATAGGTTGGCAACTATTGCACAAGCTTGATGGGCCTAATGACCTCCTCCTCTATTGAAGTTTCTTGTAAGGAAACTCATATTTATTGTCTTGTTGTTTTTCTATTTATGCTTTTTTGTTTTGTAAAGGTTACCGATTCTTTGGAAAATGAAAAAGTCCTCAACTTTTCTGTTGATAACTTTTTTTTCTTTTGTGGCTCAAGGATCCTGTGAAGGAAGGGGAGGGAAAGATCAAGGCAGACTTTGCACAGCTCAGCGAGGATATGCAGACTGCCTTCCGCAATCTGGAAGACTGAGCCACTCCAACTCCATTCCTCAAAGCCCTAAACCTTTGGCCACCCAAGGTTTTAATCCTCATCCAAGCCATCACGTGTTTGAAGTCATTGCTGTTAATGTTGTGGTTTTTTTTGTGCCTCCTTCCACTCCTTTGCCAAAACTTGCACTCAGTGATTGTTTATTCTTTTTTGGAAGACGTGATCCATACTGTTGTTCGCACCACCATTCCCCATTTCTCATATTCAGCTCTGCAGGCCAGGATGGGAGGGAGTTTGGGAAATAAACAAAAACTTCAGTGGGATTGTCTCAAAGGTTTTGTTTCAGGTACTGATGAATTTGTTTGTTTGTCCTGTGTGTTTCGTTTTCTCCTTTTGTTGATAAAAAGCAGAATTATAGGTGTTTGAGATTGTAAGCAGATTATGAAAACATTCCATTACATGTGATTATTGCCTGTTGAGAGGAATAAAAATGTCTGTGGCATCAAATGTTTGCTTCTGGTTCTGATCTTGTACAGATGGGGGCAGTATAAGAGGGCCATACACGAGTTGGGGGGCTTGTTTGAGTTTGGGATGGGTTTGGGTAAGGGGAAGGATTGGGAAGTTAAACCTTTAACAAATATGTTCGGTATGATTCTAGTTGCTTTTACAGAGTTGTCCTCTGGTGGTGCTATCTTAGCAGGTGCTTCATTGCGCTGGGATCCCAACTTCATATCCCCTGAACTGTATTGATTTGCCCATTGTCATTTGACTTTATAATCACCTCCGCCACCCAAAGGTGGACGAAGATTGTTTTCACCCTTGTCCGTTTGTGAACAAAATATCTCAAAAAGTTGTGATCGAAATTTGGCAGAGATGTAGCTGATGTGACAAGGACGAAATTATTAGATTTTGGTGAAGATCCGGATTCGGATCCGGCTCGTAGAATTTTAAAGTTATTTTTCACAAATTGGGAGATGGGGCCAAAAACGATACATAGCAGGATATCTGAAAAATGTTGTGGACGGATTTGGACGAAACTTGGTGGAAAGGTTGGGTGTGTAACAAGGAAGAATTGAATCAATTTTGGGGAAGATCCAGATCCGGATCCGGCTAGTCGAATTTTTCAAGCGATTCTTCACCATTGAGTGATAGGGCTAAAACCGACATATAACAGGATATCTCAAAAAGTTGTGGACGGATTCGGAGGAAACTTGGTGGACAGGTCGTGAGTTATGACAAAACTAGGTGTATGACTTGGTTAGGTGACGAGTTCAAGCCGATTTGATTTTGGTTAATGTTCAGATGCAGATCCGGCCTATCGGTGAGGTATATACTGTAAACTGTTCAGCCTGGTGATGGTGGAGGTATGCATTCTACCAAGTCTCATTGTAGTTATTTATGTAAACTAGGGCATGCCCGTACTATATATAAGCTAGGACGTGCCCGTACGTGGGTGCCCGTTCCTTGCCAAAAAAAAAAAAAATTTGTGTAGGGGTGTGTGTGTGTAAACATCCTAGGGCGTGCCCGTACGTGGGTGCAAAAAAACATGCGTGCAAACAACAACAACAAAAAAAAACTTTGAAACCACGTGGCAGTAACGACCACAGAACCCCCCCCCCCTCTATTTACATGAATGGTTTGGTCCATTCGCAACGACCACAGAACCCCCCCCCCCTCTATTTACATGCAATGGTTTGGTCCATTCGCAACGCCAAAGCGAACGGCGAACGACTAAATCGCCATAGCTCGGTAAGTACTTGTCCGATTAATTTCAAACCTTGAAAAGGCACATCCTCGGGTCCCCAGCAATATACCTGGCAAGTTAAAAGTATATCGGACCCGTGGTTGTCGAGAAACAGCGGTCACAGACAAACAAACAAACGTACAAACAAACACACAGAGATTACTGGAATTATAGATAGATGTACACTTATAAATGTCTTCTCTTATAACACATACAGTCACGTGAAAAAGTAAGTACACCCCATGTAAAGTTTTGACTTTTTCAACATATTTCACCATACAGCTATTTGATCTTCATTTCAACAATATTGATAGATAAAGGTGATATAATATAACAAATATCATGAAACATTTACATTTTGTAGTCCATTGTATAATTTAAATAAACATAAATGCAAATTTCGCATGTGGAAAAAGTAAGTACACCCTTGGCTCTAATAGGTGGTATTGCCCCCTTTGGCAGAAACAACCTCAAGTAGGCGTTTCTTATAACTGTCTACCAGTCTCTGACATCGACTGGGAGAAATTTTTGCCCACTCCTCCATGCAGAATTCTTTCAGCTGTGCGATGTTTGAGGGGTTTCTTGCATGCACAGCTCGTTTCAAATCCCCCCACAACATCTCGATGGGATTTAGATCCGGGCTTTGACTTGGCCATTCCAGAACCCTCCATTTCTTTCTTTTCAGCCATTCCTTGGTGGATTTACTGGTATGTTTAGGGTCATTGTCATGTTGCAAGGTCCACCTTCGGTTGAGCTTCAACACTGACAGATGGCCTCACATTATCCTCAAGCACCCTCTGGTACAATGAAGAATTCATAGTAGATTCTATGATGGTGAGCTGCCCAGGACCCGATGCAGAAAAGCTTCCCCAAACCATAATATTTCCACCACCATGCTTTACAGTTGGTATCAGGTTCTTGTGGTCAAATGCTGTCTTTGGTTTTCGCCAAACATGTCTTCTGGTACTGTGGCCAAATAGCTCTACCTTTGACTCATCTGTCCAGAGCACATTGTTCCAGAAGTGCTGGTCTTTGCCGAGGTGTTCATTGGCAAACTTTAGTCTTGCCCTGATGTTCTTTCTGGACAGCAAAGGTTTCCTCCTGGCACACCTCCCATGTAGATCAAATTTGTGCAGCCTCTTTCTAATGGTAGACTCGTGCACTTTGACATCAACAAGAGCTACCTGTAGGTCCCGTGATGACATTCTGGGGTTCTTTGAGACTTCTTTCAGCATCTTGCAGTCTGCTCTTGGGCTGAACTTGCTGGGGCGGCCTGGCCTGAACAAGTTGGCAGTTGTTTGGAATGTTCTCCACTTGTAGATGATCTTCCAGACAGTCCAATGATTGATTTCAAATTGTTTGGAGATCTTTTAAAATCCCTTCCCAGACTCGTAGGCATCTATAACCTTCTTTCTGAAGGCCTCAGAGAGCTCTTTTGATCTTGGCATGGTGATGCCGCACACTTCAACAACAAAGAGCAAACCAAACTAAATGTCTGAGGTTTAAATAAGACAGGTTCCTCCAAGATCCTCTCTGACGATGTTCTAATCATTTGCACCTGAGCTAGTGCACCTGATTCTAATTTTAGGTATTTGAAGTAGTGATAAATGTAGGGGTGTACTTACTTTTTCCACATGCGAAATTTGCATTTATGTTTATTTAAATTACACAATGGACTACAAAATGTAAATGTTTCATGATATTTGTTGTATTATATCACCTTTATCGATCAATATTGTGAAATGAAGATCAAATAGCTGTATGTTGAAATATGTTGAAAAAGTCAAAACTTTACATGGGGTATACTTACTTTTTCACGTGACTGTATATTTAATGAGCGCTTCCATTGACATTTGGATAACGAAGAAAGTGAAAATCGGCAGTTTGGATTTATGGCAGGAAGAGGAACGACAGACGCGCTTTTTATTATAAGGCAGTTGCAGGAGAAGTACATGGAGAAGAGGAAGAAGTTGTTTCTTTGAGGAAGTTAGGTTTTCCATTGAGGAAGATAGGAGTGGAGGAATGGTTGATCAGAGTAGTGATGGCAATGTACGGGAGAGCGCGCACAGCTGTAAGGACGAAGGACGGGAACAGTGGTGAGTTTGGGGTGAAGGTGGGAGTGCATCAGGGGTCGGTACTAAGTCCACGACGATTTGTAGCTGTTATGGAGGTGCTGGTTCAGAACATAAAGGAGGCTTTACCGTGGGAGTTGTTGTATGCAGATGATCTGGTGTTGATTGCGGAAAGTATGGATGGAATGAAGGAGAAGATGAACAAGTGGAAGGAATGTATGGAGGCAAAAGGTCTGAAGGTGAATATCAGAAAGACAAAGGTGATGGCAACTGGTAAAGCATGTGGTGAGGTGGAAAGAACTGGGAAGTGGTCGTGTGCTGTGTGCAGGAAGGGTGTCAGAGTGAACTCCATTCAATGTACAATGTGCGCTGAGTGGGTTCATCAAAAATGTAGTGGTCTGAGAGGGTCATTAACCAGTGTGGCAGCAACATTCAAGTGTAAGGTGTGCACAGAGGGAGCTGCAGATGGAGGAAATGTTGAGTTGGATCTTGGAGACGGCATGAAGCTGGAAGGTGTGGAAACATTTTTCTACCTCGGAGACATGCTGAATGGAGAAGGTGGATCAGACTCGGCAACGGTTGCTTGAGTGAGATGTGCATGGAAGAAGTTTCGGGAACTGAGTGGCGTGCTGATGAGGAGGGGAGTGTCGTTGAAGCTGAAGGGAAAGGTGTATGCTGCATTTGTGAGAAGTGTTATGATTTATGGGAGCGAGACATGGGTCATGAACGTAGAGCAGCAACGAAGGGTGGAAATGCGAATGGTTCGGTGAGTGTGCGGAGTATTGTTGAGAGAGAGGAAGACAAATGATGAATTGCGAAAGATGATGGGAATGGAGCCTGTGATTGATGCTGTGAAGAGAAACCGGTTGAGATGGTTTGGTCATGTGTTGAGGAAGGATGAAATTGACTGGTTGAGAAGAGTGATGGAAATGAATGTAGAAGGAAGTAGAGGATGGGGAAGACCGAGAAAGACTTGGCTAAAGGTGGTGGAAGAAGAAATGTGGGCAAGGGGGTTAACCAGGGGAGATGTAGAAAATAGGGCAAAATGGAGAAGATTGTCATGGGGACCGCAAGGCTAACCCCCGCTCTAGCAGGGGAAATAGCCTTAAAATGCCTGTTGTTGTTTGTTCCATTGACATTTGGATTGAAAAGTAAGTCATTTGACGAGTCACATATTTCTGAACAGCTGGATAGTTCCACAGTAGTGGAGTCCTGGTACAATAAATGCATGCAGTACTCGTACAAGGAATTTGGTGCAACCCACAACAATTGCAGTTCCTATTCATATAATAATAACGATCAAGTGACTCCCTTAACTCTTAAGACATGTACGATCAGACATCGAACCAAGAAATTATCCCCACACTCGTGTCTACTCATTGCATTTTGTGAATGGTTAAGTTGTCAGATGTTTAACATTGACAATTGTGGTGAAAATAGCAAACCGATATTAAACACGATTAGTATTATGTGCATTGCACCTCCCTCCCTTTTCTTCTTCCTGGCCACACTTACGTTACAGTCATGGCCAAAAATATTGGCACCCTTGCACTTTTTTCACATAACTCACAATTTTCTCGACAAATAAGTTTAAATTGACAAAAGTATTTGGTCTCCACAATTCTTTATTTCACTGTTAATATTACAGAACCTTTGTTTTTGATTCGGAACTTAATATATCCTTTAAAATCAGAAAATAAAAAGAAATGGCATTGACAAAAATTACACCCGAGATTTGATATTTGGTAGCACCGCCTTTGGACAACATAACTGCAGTCAAGTGCTTCCTGCAGCCATGAATGAGCTTCCCACCTCTACTGGCAGTTTGGCCCACTCTTCCTGTGCAAACTGCTCCAGTTCTCCCAGATTTGAAAGGTGCCTTCTCCCAACTGCTGTTTTCAGATCTCCCCACAGGTGTTAAATGGGATTTAGATCTGGACTCATTGCTGGCCACTTCAGAACAGTCCAGCGTTTTGTCATTTTCCATAAATCCGTCTCGTCTATTGGACATTGCGCTCCAAAATGCCTCGGTAATCTTCTGATTTTGTGATGCCATGCACTCACTCAAGGCAGCCAGTGCCAAAGGCAGCTCAGCAACCCCAAAACATCACTGAACCTCCTCCATGCTTGACTGTAGGGAAGGTGTTCTTTTCTTTTAAGGCTTCATTTTGTTTCTTGTAAACATAGAGATGATGTGCTTTCCAAAAAAAAGTTCTAATTTGGTCTCATCTGTCCACAGGACATTCTCCCAGCAGGATTTTGGCTTGTTCAGGTGTGTTTTGGAAAACTCCAGTCAGTCTTTCTTCTGTCGCTCTCTCTCAGCAGCGTGGTCCTCCTGGGTCTCCAACCAACAACTCTAACAACTTCTAAAAGGTGCCAATAATTCTGTCGGATTTCTGTGTTGAATAAGCTAAGATTTAGTAATGTTTTCAGCTTTTTTTGTTTTGTTCCACTGCAAACCAAAGAAATACATTTGTGGATACCAAAGGATTTTTTAATTTCAACAATTTTCTGGAACAAATGGTGATAGGCTGTTAACCCTTGAATTGAATGGAGCCTTTACTTCCTGTCCTGTCCTCCAGTTGAATTGCTCACTTGACCATGTCTCATTTACAGCAACTATGTTATCCCCATTGCCATCCATCCGAGCTTTCAGCTCTTCCATCTTTGCATCAAGCTCCTGGTGTACAACACCTTCAGCTTCAACCATCCCCTTCCATTAACCACTCCGTGTGTGTGTGTGTGTGTGTGTGTGTGTGTGTGTGTGTGTGTGTGTGTGTGTGTGTGTGTGTGTCTCGTTGGTTGTTATCTCCGTATATTCAGAAGGTGGGATAGAGTCCACCCAGGTCTCTAAGTATACTCCTCCATTTCAGTAAGGGATCATGATTCATCGACTAGTTTTTGAAGTTTTATTGTTCTCATGGCTCTTTTGAGGATCGTCACCGAGCCTCGGGCAGCTTCCAACTGCAGTTCATTGTCGTAATATTATATCCCCAGGGATGGTTTTTAAGAATTGTGTGGGGTTCTTCTTCATCTTTCGCGTTGCTGCAATAATCACTGGTACAATTTCGGCGCTCTTCATCTTCCATGATCTTTCCACTTCATTTTTGAGGTCTTGGTATGTGATCATTTTCTTGATTTCTGCATTGTTACGACAGACACGGACACGGCTACTTTTATAATATAGATTTCCCATGCGTGTATTGCAGTGTCCTTATAACTGCACGAAAGTGTCTCTTACGGTACTCGGCTACTCTGCTCCTGCGACGATTTTGTAGCGCTTGTACATTCGTACCGTTGATGCAAGCCATGGCGTGACGTTAGCGGGTGCCGGCATATGATCATAATTTATTAGTTCGTCTGTTTTACCACCAAGCCGTTATATAAACACGTTTCAGTTTGTTCTTATTTTTTAACCTTTAATAGACGTTTTGATTTGATCGTTTTGATTTGAACGTAATAGATCGTTTTGATTTGACAATGGAATGGACTGTACACTGTACAGTGTACAGGCGTATACATACATATATATGAAGAACATGAGGAAAGATAACTATCGATGCCGCTTGTCTACCACGGTGGAGACTATGCCGCGGCGTTTGGTAGAGTGCACGGTGTGTGCCTCCCGCTGGGTTCGACTTAACGTTGGTGGGACCTGCTTCGTGACGACCAGCGGGACCCTTTGCCGAGACCCCAAGTCTTTCCTTTCGCGTTTGTGCCAAGAAGATCCCGATCTTGATTCGGACAAGGTGCGCGGCGTTGTGATCGTATTCTGTTTCTTTTTTTTTTTGTGATATTGGGCAAAGGTAGCGTACTTTACCTTATTAAAGGCCTTATCGAGTTGACTCGTCTGGGTTCGATTCCCGACCCGACCACAAACTGTCCGATTGGCAGGGAGTTGCATCACAAAGTGTGCCTTCCCAATCAAATGGGGACGTAAATCCGGCTGTCCCGTCTGCTAGCACTAGTTAGTGGTGTGGGTAAAATATCCCCACGGTGTCTTGGTGAAGAGTAGGCGAGTTATCGACGGCAACCTGAACCAATTCAAATTTCCTGTACCAATATGCTCGACCTGAACGTCAGGCCTGGCCAACCGGTTCGTGAAAGACTGGGAATAATTGTGGCTGTCATAGTAGTGACGTCACTATGCTATTGTTACTAATTATATGACTTGTTTATCAGAGCAGAAGCATGCAAGCTTACCATGGATTGATGTGTTTATCAACGCCATTGCAGACACACAAGCACTTGCCGCCACTTTGGTTTGTATCTCTGGAAAAATAACACTGATTGGGAACGTTGCAGATCAAATACTGGAGGAGGAAAATGACATTTATTACTCCGTGTGTGTGTTTGGCACAAAATGCGGTTAAGCAATTGGCTCACTCTGTCTGTCTGACCGATGTCGGTTGATGATTGAGGATGAAATCGATCGAATTTTATATTTTGAACACGAGAGCACGAATCGGAACTCGAACCTGCGGTTTAGCAGTACTTTCACACTGAATTTGGGAAATTGTATGGAATCTCATTCCAAGCGCGCATGCGCAGAGAGGAATAAAATATTTTTACTCTGCCTGCCTGACAGTCAAACAAAATTGAAAATCATTCCAAACAGGAAACTTGCTGTTTTTTAAGGACATCATAAAGGACACAAACAACAGGCACGAATAACTAACGTAACATGTTTAAAACTAGAACAGCACTCAGTAGAGAGCCGCCTAGTTGGTCCTATCTCCCACAGGTGAAGAATCACTGAAAAATTTTTAGTATCCGAATCCGCATCTTCACCAAAATCTAATCATTTCGTCAGTGTCGTGTCATACGCTACATCTCTGTCAAATTTCGTCCGAATCCGTCCACAACTTTTTGAGATATTTTGTTCACAAACGGACAGACAAACAGACATGGCTGAAAACATAACCTCCATCCACCTTTAGTGGAGGAGGTAATAAGTTGGTGTAAAAGATGTTGTATTAACGGCGGTATATTCTTAATGAATGCTGTTTTTATACGGCCTTTAAAACTTTTATTTTATATTTTAATAGAATTGCAATTAGAACACTGCATAACACAAATCGCTTCATTTGCATCTCCAAAAACGTTCCGTTTAGTAGTACTTCGGCAAAATTGGTCTCGAGCAATAAAATTTTGCCGCACGCTCTGAGGGCGGAGCAACAGCGAGATTCAGACAAAAATGGCTTCTCGTGCTCGGAAATGCAAAGTGAGAGTTGAAAAGACCCTTCCGATGTCCTTTTTCTCAAAATTGCATGTCAAAGATTTAATGTGTTTTTTTAAAATCGAATAACGATGTAAGGTGTTCTATAAACTCTCGTTTATATTGTACTCTTGCTCTGAAGTACGTTTGTGAATGAAGTTGTATCAAGTAGTGATTGTTGAAAGTTTTGCTGCTGAAATGTGTCAAATTTGGCCATATCCCTACTTTGGGCAGGACCAATCGGGAGCATACTTAATCGATCGAGACCCCACCTACTTCAGTCCAATTCTCAATTACCTGCGGCATGGACAGCTCATACTCAACAGGGGTTTTCCAGAAGAAGGTGAGAATTGCTATCCACTAGAGAGCAATAGTTGCGAGCACTACTGGAAAATATATCGTGGACATGGAGAATGGTTACAGAAATGAGGGCTTGTGTGTGCAGTGGTGCTGGGTGATAATCGTGCTTTACCGTTGCTATAGCGATATCAATAATGGAGATTGATTGTCACGATAACTGTTGTGCATGCACAGTGGGTCAATCGCACCTTGAACCCATATATTGGCTGCGTTACGTATTTAGATGTAATTAAAATTACATTTGGCACATTGTTAAACAATAAACATCAAAACAAACAATCAACCGCTCAATGTGCCGAAAGTGCTTTCGGTGTTGAATTTGGGGATCCGTTTGACTGCGCTTTGTCTGTGCGTGAGGCGAAGCGCTCAAGACAACATCTTGTCAAAGATCGAGAAGATGAGCGTCCTCTGTGTGCGGAGCTTCGGCACTGAGGACAGGGACATGCAGGTCATCTCATTCTTCTCTCCTCTCACTGGTCTTGTTGGACCGAAATGAGCGTGCAATACGGTTTTTTGTGTTTCATTTATTTATTTATCCCATTTTTGTCAAAACATGGGATTACTTGGCCTTTATTATTCGTGAAGTCCCATATCGAAGGCATTATTTTAATGTCCGAAGATAGTAATATATGACTTTCTTCACAAATGTCCCAATTACCTTTGCGGCATGGACAGCTCATACCTGCGGTCCAATCTCACCCCTCCCCTCCAAATCTTCCCCATAACCCCTCCCCTCCAAATCTTCCCCATCACCCCTCCCCTCCAAATCTTCCCCATCACCCATCCCTTTCAAATCTCCCCCCTTGCCCCCTCCCTCCTAAACTACCCCCTCACCCCTCCCCGCCAAGACGCCCCCTCGCCCCTCCCCTCCTAGACTCCTGCCTCACCCCTCCCCTCCAAATCTCCCCCATATCCCATCCCTTTCAAATCCCTCCCCTTGTCCCTTCCCTCCCAAACTCCCCCCTCACCCCTCCCCTTCAAATCTCCCCACCCTCATTGCTTCTCAATTTCCCCCCTCTCACTCCCCCTCCTCAAAGCGTCCTCCCCGCTTCTTCCCCCTTCAAACTCTCACCTCCATCTCCCCCAACCTTCTGCCTCGCTCTTCCCCCTCCTCAAATAAAACCTCATTATGGCTCACCCAATCACCATCAAACCTTTTGTCCGCCCCATCCTTCCCTTTCTCCGAGCTATTCTGAAATCTCTGACACACCTTCAACAGCTCTCCCTACCTCTTCCACCTCTTCCACATCTTACCCTACCCCTCCTCCCCCCTGTTCTGTATCTGATGCTCCCCCTTCCTCTTCATTAACGGTATGGACCTCAAACATCCGGGGCCTTCGTTCAAACTTAACTGATCTCTCCATACAGGTTGCTTCTGTCAAACCAGACGTGATCTGCTTAACAGAAACTTTCCTCCTTTATGATGTCTCTGATTCAATAGTATCTCTCCCGGGCTACTCCCTCCTCCGGTATGATAGACCTGAGCCTCGTCCTGGAGGCGGGGTTGCTATCTTTATCAAAAACTCTCTTCCTCACTCGCCCTGCACTGCACTCTCTCCACCTCACCCCCAGGAATACCTCTGGCTACGGCTTCCCCTTCGCTCCCACCTCTTGTTCATATGTGTGTTGTACCGTCCACCAAACAGTGATGACTCCATCTACATCTCGCTGTCTGATGATATGGACCAACTTCTATCTACTCATCCCAACTCTCTCTTCCTCATATGTGGTGATTTCAACTGTCATCATGCCAGTTGGCTGGGTGTGGGTACCTCTCTCACCAGCCATGGCTCCTCAGCAAAGGACTTCTGCGACTCACTGGGACTGACACAATCTGTCAATTTCCCGACCCGGATCTCAGTCAACGGAACATCTTCTCTTCTGGACTTGGTTATGACTAACTTCCCTGAAAATGTCTGCTGCTCTTCTTCTGCTCCGATCGGATCATCTGATCATGTCCTTGTTAAAGTGGACATCTCTCTGACCATCCTCAGGGAGCCTGCTCAGCGTCGACGAGTCTGGCATTTCACTCAGGCCAACTGGCACGGTCTTCAAGCAGCCATCAATCATCTGGACTGGTCTCCCATCTCGACCACCTCTGACATCAACTCATCCTGGGAATTCTTCCAAAGTAAATTGCTCTCTCTCATGCACAGATTTATCCCATCTCGTCTTCAGTTGTCATACCCTTCCTCCCGTCCATGGTACACGGAATCTTGTGGTGAGGCTGTTGCCCAGAAACAACTTGCCTTCGTCTCCTGGAAAGCAAATCCAACGGAAGGAAATCTCATTTCCTTTCACAAAGCCCGAAACAAGTGTGTGTCCACCCTCAGGAGAGCCAGGAAACAATATCTCTCCGTTCTCAAGACCGAACTCTCTTATCTGTCTCCCTCTTCCAAATCCTGGTGGCGTCTGGTCAAATCCGTTTCTGGTGTTTGTTCCCCCTCCATCCCCTCCCTTACCTCAAACGGCTACACAGCTGACTCCGCATGTGAAAAAGCTGAATGCCTCAACTCTGTGTTTGCCTCTAAATCTTGTGTCCCAAACCCATCCCTCTCTGTACCCACCATACCCAGTCGTACCCTGCTGCTCCTGGACTCC
Source organism: Myxine glutinosa (assembly GCF_964187855.1). Lineage (NCBI taxonomy): Eukaryota > Metazoa > Chordata > Myxini > Myxiniformes > Myxinidae > Myxine > Myxine glutinosa. The sequence goes on along the minus strand of NC_136261.1, from coordinate 197,221,614 downwards.
GTGTCCTTTCCTCCTGACAAGGTGGAAAAGTTTCTGTCAACCCTCGACTCTGATTCTGCAACTGGACCCGAAGGCATCAGCCCACGGGTCCTAAAATCCTGCTCTGCTGCTCTCTCTCACCCTCTCTCTGTTCTCTTCACCCTCTCTTTTGCTCAAGGTCAACTGCCATCTGCTTGGAAATCAGCCAACATAACCGCTTTGCACAAAAAAGGTGCAAAAACAGATCCTAGCAACTACAGACCAATCAGCCTTCTCCCAATTATCAGCAAAGTCATGGAATCCATCATTGCTTCGGATATGAAATCTTTCCTCTTCTCCAATGGCTTGATCTCTGATCATCAATTTGGTTTCAGACCAGGTCACTCTACTCTGGACATGCTGCTTCTGCTGTCTCAACAATGGATGGAGGTCCTCAATGCCAAACAGGAAATTAGAGCTGTCTCCCTCGACATATCACGTGCCTTCGACACGGTCTGGCACCCCGCTCTGCTCACCAAACTCTCCTCCTTTGGTATCCATGGAAATCTCCACGCATGGCTGGCGGACTTCCTCTCTAGTCGTCGTCAACGTGTGGCCCTGAATGGGTTTCTCTCATCTCCTCTTCCTGTTCAGGCTGGAGTTCCCCAAGGCAGTGTTCTGGGCCCCGTGCTTTTTCTGGTCTTCATCAATGATCTCTCTGACTCTCTCGAAAATCCTCTCTATCTCTTTGCTGATGACTCCACTCTCTGCCGCTCCATACCTCTTCCCTCAGATTGGCAGTCTGCTGCCTCCTCACTCTCTGAAGACCTGGACAAAATCACAGACTGGTCAAACAAGTGGAACATGTCTTTCAATCCTGACAAATCTCACACTCTTACTATGTCTCTCCGAAAAGATCGACTGGACAACCCTCCCATCTACTTTCTCAACAATCCTCTCCAAGAAGTTCTGTCGCTCAAGATTTTGGGTCTCACTATCTGCCATGATCTTTCTTGGGAAAACCACATTTCCAAGCTGGCCTCCAAAGCCAGTCGCCGACTGGGCATCCTCCGTCGTGCGAAGTCCTTCCTCGGCACACCTGAGCTCCTCACCACATACAAGGCTTTCATCCGCAGCTCAATGGAATACTGTTCTCCCCTATGGGCCGGTGCTCCTGCCTCACACCTAGCTCGGCTTCACGCTGTTGAAACCAAAGCTTTCAGAATTATTGGAATCTCCCGCGATGAAGCTATCTCTGAGGCCCTTTCACTCACTCACCGCAGGCAGGTAGGTGGTCTTTCTGTCTTCTACCGACTCCTCTCCGGCCTTGCACCCCCAGCTCTCTCTGTGCTCTGTCCCCCAAATATTCCTACAGGTCGCACAAGATCTGCCAGCAACCCTCTGATGGTTAAACTGCCGAAATCTCGGCTCTCTGCTCACCTTCACTCTTTCATTCCTCTTTTCTCCCGCCTCTGGAACAAACTCCCTCACTCCCTTCAATCCCACTCCTCCCTCCAGGTCTTTAAAACAGCTGTTCACCACCATCTCTTATCTTCCCCCATCCAAAACCTTGATCTTTTCTACCCCCGCTAATTCACCCCAGATCCACCTTGTTTGAAATTCCAACTTCTTTCCTGGAAGTCCTGGCAGTGTCCATATGTTTTATACCTCTCCCACCGCCCCCTTCCCATGCCCCCCCCCCCCCCAAAGCCCTCGCCCTCTCTCAGATCTCTCGATGTCTCCATGTCTCTCGGTCCCTGCTCTCAAATGTTGTGTTTGTGTCCTTCCCCCTCTCTCCCCATCTTGTCTACCGCTCCCGATGTTATATGTTTTATGTGTCGGTTTGTCTTTCTGTGTGATTAATGTTCGCTCTTTCACGAGCCTCGATCTTGTATACAAAAAAAAAAAAAAAAAAAAAAAAAAAAATTAGCAAGCAGCTTGCTCTGTGTGTTTTGTTAGCAAGCAGTTTGCTATAGCTTGCTCAGCCAAACGTTCAGTACAAACCAATTTGGAAACCGCTCGTCTCATCACTCGGCAAACGGAGCAAATTATTCGTCCAGGCAAAATGAGGTTTGACTACAAATTGCAACAGAATTACGAAATAAAGAGTACAAACACACGTAGCTATATGACTATTCATTTTGTTGTTATTGAGATTTATTGTATGCTACATGGTTCTCAGGGCACTAATTACATTATATTATTGTGATGTTATCACGATAATCATGATAATCATGCCCATTATCATGATATAGGTTTTTCTATTACCGCCTAGGCCTAGTGTGCAGTATTATTTGGTCGGGAAGTGGGTTTAATTTTCAAGAGGAAGGAGGAAGGAGGAAGGGGGAAGTGAGAAAAAGGGGATGTCATTGGTTAGGACGGTGGCAAAGAAAAGAGATACAGTGTAATTGTAGGAGGGATAGGGAATGTATGGTGTTACACAGGAAACAGGTCAAAATACCCCCATATTATGTATATTACAAGGATTTGAACAATTTTTCTCCACTTCAGGGAATTTCAATGAAATAGATCTGTTTTCTGGTACCTGAGACTATGAGAATGTAGATGTTTGCTAAAGGTGCACAGTATGCATTAGTTCTGAGTTGAACAATGTGGTTAACTTCCCCTTTCCTCTACAGGGAATGAGGGATTCAAAATGTAACTCGATGGTATTTATAGAATACTTACCCTGTACAGTCAACTTGGTGCGAGCCAACTCATCTGTTTTCTAAGGTTTTTTTTCTTTGATCCAATATGGCTGCCAGACCACGTGATAATGACGTCATAAAGCTATATTGTCTAATATAATTGTTGCGTAGATCACGCTCAAGAAATTTCAAACTGATCAGACTAAGTGTTGTCCCTGTCAAATTATGACATCATAATAAAGTACCAATGACGTCATTGTTAACAACACTTATTCCACATGCAAAGTTCTTTATAATGAGCCACGTTTCAATTTTATCCATGGAGCGGTTTCGGAGATATAGAGGTTCAAAGTGTTAATGTTTTTCCAAGATGGCGCTTGAACCACGTGACCAATGATGTCATAATTATCATTAAATATTCTACAGGAGGAGGTGCTCCTATGGTGGAAATTCCATGTCCATCAGACCCACAGTTGGTGAGAAAAAAAATTCATACTGATCTGATCAAGCATTGTACTTGTCGAATTATGACGTCATAATTAAGATACCGATGACATCATCATTAACATATCTTATTCCCAATGGGGAGTACTTGACAACGCACCATGTTTCAATTTTTTCCATGGAGCGGTTTTGGAGATAATATAGAGGTGTAACGTTTTTCCAAAATGGCGTCCGTACCACGTGACCCATGACGTCATTATCAATAAAAAAAAATTGTATAGGCCGAGGCGCTCCTATGGTAACATTTTGTGTCAATTGAACCAACGGTTGCCGAAAAAATGAATTTTAAAAATGCAGACAGGCACGCACGTACGTCACACAGACACAACCGATCGGCGATCGCCGAACTGCTTTTCGTTTTACGAGCACTGGGTAACTAGAACAATACTCGTAGAGCGCATAGTCTCATCTCGTGCTCATTTTGAACAAACGTACTAACATTAACTGAACACGATACTATTATGGCCCATATACCCGTATCATCCATGCACCCAATTATGTCACATACATTGCCATAATCCATAGCTCTATTGATTGATATTTTAATGACCACTTTTGTGCACATTAAGGCTAAATTGTGTCAATGAAGGTGAATATGAAAAAAAATAAATTCAAACTATATTCCCCAAGGCAGGTCGAACTGGTATGAAGTTTGCATTGATCTGTAAAGTGGTTCTGGAGGGTTTTTTTTTTTTTTCCTATGCTCTTATTTTCAATCCAATATGGCCACCAGAGCACGTGACTGATGTCATAAATTTTAATCATTCATTCATATCGGGTCGTACATCAAATATATGAAGTTTCAGATTTTCCTTGGATATGGATTTTGAATCGACCAATTATGCCTGGAATACCACATCACTGATGCCATCGTCATTACCCTATATACTCCATGGGGAGTGGATGATGTATGTCAAATTTCAACTCCTTTTGTTGAGCGGTTTCAGACTATGTTAAAAAAATTATTTCAATCCAATATGGCTGCCATACCATGTGATTTATGAAATTATAGTTGTCAATAAAATATTCTCCATGGCAAGTCACTCCTATGTTTACAGTTTCGCATCGATTGGACAAGTGGTTGCAGAGAAAGAAATTAAAGCGAAAATGTATACATGTGGACACAGAGATATGCACTGGAATAGTCTCACAACCCTTTTGGTGTGAGACCAATTAAGAAAAAAAAGAAAAGAAAAAAAAACACCTTTAGAGGCCATTTTTCCCTGCAAAGCGGGGGTTGGCCTTTTTCGGGGACCGTGTTTGTTGTTTTTTTTTTGGTCCCCTTTTTGAAGCCATGTTTTACGGCCGGATGCCCTTCCTGCCGCCAACCCTTTTTGCCGCCTTTTACGACAAGCAGGGAATTACCAGTGAACTGGTACTCAAATAGCCGACCTCGGAAGGATGGCAGGCTGAGTCAACCCCCCTGGCGTTAATTCAGCGATCGACGGGGATTCGAACCCAGGATCCTTGGATCCTAAGCCGGCACCCTAACCGCTAGCCGAACACCAGGCTTAGAGACCAATTAAGAAAAAGAAATCAAAATGTGTATTTTAGAACGAGTGGATAATGTGACTCCTGTTTCCATTGTAGTGAACAAATCCAACTGTTATTGACTTCTACAGGCCCAGCCATACCTTGATTTAAAGTGAATAACATCTTGCAGTTGCAGAATTTGAGAACGGTGTGTGTGTGTGTGTGTGTGTGTGTGTGTGTGTGTGTGTGTGTGTGTGTGTGTGTGTGTGTGTGTGTGTGTGTGTGTGTGTGTGTGTGTGTGTGTGTGTGTGTGTGTGCGTGCACAGTTCCATGTGAACACGACCCGCTTATCGAGGTAGTGTACTTAACTTTGAGCTGTCTGTTCCAGGTTCTTCCTAACCAGACTATAATCTGTTTGATTGGAGCTTCGCAAGCAGGGCGTTGCATCACAAAGTCGGCCATCCCTTGAATAGATATTAAGCTTGGTGTCGTATGTGCTAGAATTTAATAGCTGGAGAATGTTGAAGATCCCTTGGGGTCTTTCACGAAGAGTAGGCAAGCTATCACCAGCTCTATGAACAAATACAAATTTCCTGGTCATGCCCAGCTAGTTTGCGAAAGACTCAGGCCAACAACCTTCCCTGGCTGACCCCATGAGAATGTTGGAATAATTTAGGCCGTTGAAGAAGTATTCGTCAGACTATGAGCTGCTTAAAATAACATCGATTGGCTTGGCATGATGTAACAGAACATCGATTGAAGTGTGCTAACCACTGTGGGAACAATGGGACTACCATAGAACGTCCCGTTGATTACATCCATTGTTCTACCTGTCTGCCAATGCCGAATGGCATTAGACTTTACAATTAGGACTATTTTTCCATTTTACTTAGATTGACTTGATAGTTGTGCTCCCTGTCAATGTAAAGCCTTTTGTTTTTGTACAATACTTGGCCAAGTGCACCACGAAACACACCTGCATTGTACCAGATTGGCAACAGTCGAGAACGACAAGCACGTGCTTCTGCTTTTTTTTGCACGGCCAGGGTGGTGAGCAACTTCTCGATTATTCAAGTCTAACAATACACATCAAAATGTGCTGTACCACTGCAGATTGAGAAAATTCAAAACAAAAGGGATTTCATGAATAGCTCAGGATTGCAAAAGTTAAATAAACTGTGAATTTATTCAGGTGTTTTTATTATTTAATTTTGTTTTCAGTCAAATTGTTGTCCAAAAACCCCCAAAATACCATTATTTATCTTTCAGCTCTGGTTTTAAGGAGAGCATCAGATATCACCTAATTAATTATACTCCACACGTGCCAATTTCTTTCTGGTCCCGAAATGTGGAACAAAATGATGTACACATCTTCATGCAATGACTTGCATGACATCCAAGTAATAAGCAAAATTCATTTATAATTCTCACATATTTCCAATTAATTTGGATTTTCTTTTAATTACCTCCGTCACCGAAGGTGGATGGACGTTACGTTTTCACCCCTCTGTTTGTCTGTTTATCTCTGTGAACAGGATATCTCAAAATGTTATGGACAGATTCAGACAAAATTTGGTGGGCAGGTTGGACGAGGAAGAATTGATAAGATTTTAATGAAGATTTGGATCTAGATAGATTTTCTAAAGTGATTCTTCGCCATTGAGTGATAGAGCCAAAAACGATATGCAGTATAGCACAATATTTCAAAAGGTTGTGGACGGGTTATGACTAAACTTGGTGATTGAGTTGGTCAGGTGACAAGAACAAGCTGATTAGATTTTGATCCAGATCCGGCCTATCAGTGGGAAACAAAACATAAACTGCTCACTGTGCTCAGCCTGGTGGAAGTATGCGCTCTACTGTGTGCCATTCTAGTTTGAAGTTATTTTTGGGCTTGAGAGAGAGATGAATGGAGTTGTTTGGTGAGGAATTAATAAACACTGACAGCATATTTATTTTGTGATGAGAAAATGTACTTTTAACTGGATTTAACATTAATCAATAATCTGGTGATTGAACACATGCCAGGCTATGTTTAATTTGCAATGAGTTGGTATTGTTACGTTTGTGGGGGTAGGGATGAAATTCCTCAGGAAAGTTTGGCATGTTTAGTTTAGCATGGACCGTGTGACGCGAAGAAGAAGCCCACCTCAATGTACATAAGCAGGGTAAACGTTCAGGTTAAGAGTGTTTGCATGTCACCACACGGAGGGTGGTTTTTGTGTTAGTTAGGGCGCAAGATTAATAATTTCCAGAATGTATTGCCTCCTGTGATTTTCCCTTCTGTTTTATTTCAACTAAAAAGGGCCGCCACTACGAACGACAAGAACGGCCATAAAAAGCTCAATTCACCCACAACACCGTCATGCCTAAAGAGACCCGAACATTTGCCGATCGGCACGTAAACCCCACCCCCGAACATTGTCAGAGGCTAGACTCCACATCGGAGGACCGTAATTGACAGGCCACGCCCCGAGCTTCGTCGATGGGCGGAGCTTTGTCGAGCAGGCTGTGAGGCCCCGTCCAGAAGGGGATCATTGGTCATGGAGATGGAATGATGTGATGAGACGTCGGGATTGGTAGAGTATGACGTCGGCGAGGGACAAAGGAGGGTGAGTCCCTCCTCCCTCCCTTCTCTCTCGTTCTGGGCTTAGTCGTCGATGGTCGCATTCCTGGCTCGTGTGTGATCGTAAAGAGGAAGAACCCGCAATTCTCTCTCTCTCGTTGAACGGCTGTGGAGAGGACGGTGTTCCCGTGCGGTGGTGATCCCAGACACGTTTTGCCACCGCTTCGCACCATCTTGTGCGCTTCTCGCACGTAAACTCGGGGCCCCTTCACAGTTATCCTCATCCGCGCAAGCTGAGTATCGGCCGACTCACCAAACCATTTTATTTGCTTTTATTTCTCCCTGTGTCATGTAATTGTGTCTGAGTGGAGGGAGGGTCCCTCACCTTAGCCTTATAGTTACCTCAACTTTCATTTTTTTCTTGCTTCACGTTTATTTTTTATAAATTCATTATTTGCTGTATCTTACTTTTGTGTCTCGTGTCTGTTTACTCGTTTGTGGGTTCGAGGAATAAACCCCCGTGGCAGCCGTCTGATCAGGTAAGGCTTCGGGCTTTTCCCACGCGCGCGAAAAGATAATCCCGCCATGTTTGGGTATACACTTCGGATTAAAGCAACGTTCGTCTATTCGGCTGAGGCCGGTGTTCATTGGCCACGGATCTGACTGTATGTTTTAAAATTGGCAAACCTTTTATTTATTTTCTTGTGTTTGCAGGAGTGTTGGAAGAGGCAGAATTTTATAACATCACTGATCTCATCGGCCTTGTCAAAGAACGAATCAGGGAAAGAGATGCGAATGCAGCAAAGGTATGGAAAATGATAAAATTCTCTAAATATGTTTCTTAGGGTTCCATGTTGTTTACCTTTCCAAACTTTTTCTTTCCTTCCTTCAGGGGAATGCGAAACATGTCTACCGGGTACTCCAATGCCAGGAAGATGAGCTGACCCAGATGGTCTCCACAATGTCTGATGGATGGAAATTTGAGCAGGTAATATTATCCATTACCATTCTACCAACCAAACTGAGCGGTGTGATGGTTATAGTGTCCGCTCCGAGTCTGAGTGATTGGCGGTTCAAACCCCAGCTGAATCCGACCAAAAACTTTTAAAATGGTATGTGCTGCTTCCTTTGACGCTCGACATTTTAAAGGCTAGAACACACACCATCAACCACAAGTTGGCAACCATTCTGCAGGCTTGGTAGGCCTCCTCTTGCGTCTAAGTTCCTTGTAAAGGAACTCGTATTCATATTTATTTAGGCCGTGGTCCACAGAATCCTTCAAGCTTAAATTCGATGATTGGTGCTGCTATGGGCTCTTCATTTTCGAGCTCCAGTTACCTCCATCACCGAATGTGGCAGAAAGTTCGGTTTTCACCCCTGTCTGTTTGTTTATCTGTGAACAGGATATCTCAAGTTGTGGACGGATTCGGACAAAACTTGGTGGACAGGTTGGGTGTGTGACAAGGATGAATTGATTCGATTTTAGTTCTTCCCGCCACTGGTTGTGAAATTTCGTGATTCTGACACGAGATGTCACAGTGCTACATTAGTCAAGATGGCAAAGAGCAGCACAACATTGTCAGTACATTACAATCCTCAGAGTAAGAGACAGTCAACGGAGTATCGCCACAAAGGATCACCAGCTCCGACTTGGCTCCGTCAGATTTTCATCTCTTCCCCAAACTTGTGAATCGCTCAAGTCCTGAAGTCAGCAGGACACAGAATTTGTATTGTGACCACATCACAAAACCATAGTGAGATGTTTCATATGTGGGATTCACAGGCATACGTTGAGTTGAGACATTCTGCCCTATCGTGAGGCCATTTGAGGTGAAGAACAGGAAAGGAGAGCTGCTCCAGCGATGGACTTCACAAGGTGCCAGCATCACTGAGGAAGGAGATTGGTTGGAGAGTTTAATATTGAGATAAGGACGATTTCCTGGATTGCCAAAGGATGGCCACGTAACGTTCCCTCAGTCGAGTTAACCATTCGTGGTGAGAATGCAAGTTCCGTGACTGTGTCTTTATGAAGGTTTTGTTGCAATAAACGGTACATCACTGATTGTTCGACTTTGCATGGAAAAGACCCAAACCTGGAACTCTTCAGGACCAGTCTGCTGATGACCTCAAGTTTGGAGATGTCACCTGAATTTTTTCAAATTGTGCAGTCAGCGTAAGGAATATTTTTTAACATTCTTTCCATTCCTCTGCATGTTTTTGACATTTTGACACAAATACTACAACCTTTGTGTTGTCCTGTACATGTGGAATCCCCTTAATCATCCTCAAGTAAGATCGAGTTTAATTTTGAAATATGGACGTCATAAAACCAAAATTATGGGGTGTTTGTGTAATATACATGAAAGATTAGAAAATTCTCTTTTCTGCAATTGTTTTATTTATTTATCGTCTCTGATGCCAATCTTTTTCATGTCCTCACAGCCGTTGGGGAAAAGAAAAAGAACATGTTGTACATTTCCACACCCCTCTTGTTCTACAGCTTGTGTGTTCTCCATGTGACGAATTCCTCTGTGTCGTGTCACGAGAGCTCAGCACAGTCACAAATGGTCTACACCATGAACCCAGCGGCAAGGCCAAGGTCTCCATTCTTATCTGCCCTATATCTTGGTCCTTCAATCATTCGTGTTAATTGCTGCTTTTGCTTTCTCTTTGTACGTTAACTAAACTCTGCCGTTTCTTTCAGATTTTGCAGGAGCGGGGATCCCGCATGTGAACCTCTTCTGACAATTGGCCTGATTGATTGGCCTGATTGGTCATTGGCCTGCTTTCTGTCCTGCATCCAAATGCATTATTGACTGTCCTACTCTGTCCTTCTGTAAAACGAATGGTTCCTTTAAATATTACTTGTGCCTAAGGAAAGTCGATGAAGCATTTGGACGGATAGGAAACCATTATTCCTTTGCAGCAAGCAAATATGGCAAAATGGAGAAGATTGTCATGGGGACGGCAAGGCTAACCCCCGCTCTAGCAGGGAAAATGGCCTTAAAATGCCTGTTGTTGTTGTTGTATTCCTTTGCAGCACAATCAATATTTTCAGTGCTTTAATAAACAAACTTCTTGTTGTTTTTTTATTTTATTATTTTTTTACTTTTTGAAAAAACTGTACATAAAACGCTGTTGTACTTCTGTATATTGCATGTTCAATAAATTAAAAGTAAAGGTAATATTGGAGTTTTTTTTTTAACCCATTTAGGTAAAAATGCAAAAACCATGTCGCAAAATTTCAGTTTAGATTAATAGTGACAATAAGACAGCGTCCAGGGTACTCCGTTTTCATGACAGGGTACGGAAGGGAAGATACTGATGGTAAAACAGCATCCAGGGTACTGGTGACTGACTGGAGATGAGAGATGGGTGCACCAATATGATCCTGGGAGTAAGAGACGGTCACAAAGGATCTTCAGCCCCAACCTGGCTGGGTCAGATTTTCATCTCTTCCCCAAACTTAAGGAACACCTTCGTGGAGAACACATTTCTTCCGACGATGATGTCAAGGCCTCTGTGACGGTATGCTATCTCACCGTGCTGGTTGAGCTATCGTGACGGCATCACAAAACTACTTGGACATTGGCAGAAACATATGGACCACAATGATGTTGAGAAAATAAATATGAACCATGGTAGAATAAAGATTGATGTTCGTATAAAGGAAAAGGAGGAGAAGAGGAGGTTAGTATGTTTAATTCAAAAAATTTTTTACGTGTTTTGGAGAAAAATAATACAAGGCATTACTTTTCAACACCTTCAGTAAGAGTAAAATTACAATATTTCACAGCTAATCATGGACCAACAAAAGGACTTTGCTCACTTCACAGAAAGGATGGACATTTGCAAACATGTTTTTGTGACAAAAGGTCATGGAAGAGTTTATACATAAATGTAAGATGAGGGAGGACAAGTATGTGCACATTTTGGGAAAAGACCCATCATGAAACTGTTCCCCAATAACAAATTCCCCAATTTATAAGAGTTAGTACTTGGTGCTCAAGCATTTTTGAGGTTAAAATAAAAAGAAGCAGAAATCCCTGAATTTGGCTTGTCTGAAATTTGAGACAATAAGACATGGCTCTGTAAAAATTGCTGAAGATCAAGATACTACGATCGTTGACCAGTCATTGCTGATTAACCCTTATAGAACATCCATAGCGATCCCCAAAAAAATTCACAGCAGCAAGGTATGTATCCCAATAATAATAAAAAATCCAAATAAGTAACAATTTCGAAATATTCAAAAAACAATTCCACTTTGAAACAAATTTGAACATTCAAAAAAACAAGAAAATGTGAAAAAGTCAAGGGGTGTGAATACTTTCTGAAGGTATTGTACACTATTTGCCAAAGCAGTAGCAGTATTAAAGGTTTAATGTGCTTGTGATGTGTAAACCTTCTGTTCACCCAACCCATCCCATACATGTAGGATGCGGTGGCCCCAAGACAAGTACAAGACGGTAATGTAGTCCTTGAGCCAACCGGCCATTTTTTGAAGTGAATGCTCCGGGGGGGGGGGGGGGGGGGGGGGAGTAATTCTCATTATGATTTTCCATTAGACCAATGTCTCAAGTGTCAGAAAAGGTGTGATGGACATCTGAGAACGGTAGCTTAGTGCCCGGATGGACGCCATCTTTGAAACCACCCAGCTCGAAAATGCCCATTTGGTGGGGTACATTGTTGCACGTGTATCTGGACTTCTATACTAGCTATCGATGTGCGGTTGACGACTAAATATACGTCCGATGTGTACCGTCTAAATAAAAAATAATATGAAGCATTTTGTTTTAGATTAATTATTATAAAAATCAATTATCGAAAAAAAAATCATATTTTTCAATATTTTATTATTAGACTTGTACTTTTTTTAGTGAAACAACACTGGTATGATTTTCCAAATTATGCATTGTGCTACACCGTTTATCTGTCTATAAAAATAACTCAAAAACTAAAACATATCATCCACCACGAGTGTACACAAAAAATATATGAAAAGGCATGCACTTTCCACAAACCGAAACTATGTCAGTTGGAATTTCCCGCCGATAATCAACCCACAGAACCCAGTGCCGAAAGTGACGTCAGTCTATTCTATATCTATATTCTATATCTCACTCTGAGATTTGTTGCGGTGACCTGATTAATTTCTGAGGGGGGGGGGGGGGGGGGTGGGTGGCTTAAGAACTAAAAGTGAACATGTTAGATGGCGCCACATACAACTCTATTATAGAGTTGTATTGTGGCGCCATCTAACATGTTCACTGACTTGGATGAGTATGTCTATGTAAGCTGGCGAGCTTTTCGGATATCGGAGTAATCTAACGTCAGTCTTTTTGTTCTTTCAGCTGAGATGGCCGGTGTCGAGGCGAAACGGGTGAAGATTGAACCTGAGTCCGGAACGTGCATCCTGTGCAGCAAGAAGTCGCCACTCTCTGAACTAAGCAAGGCAGCGGGCAACAGTTCTTGGAAGACATTGTGTGACGCAGCCGCAGTTAGAAACTTTTATCCAATTCTAAAGCTAGTCCAAGAAGGCGCAGTTGAACTTCCTAATATTCCAATATTATACCATAGGGCTTGTAGATCAGACTTCACTCACAAAAACCACCTAGCTACTTTGACCAATGCAGCTAGAAGTTCTTCAGTTGATACTGGCGATGCGGTGCGACGGCGATCATCACGGGAAGAGACAGGATCAACTTCAACGGTCTACGATGATAAATGCATTTTTTGCCAGCGTGCTTCAAAATTCATAAAAGGCAGTCGTACCCGTGAAACAGTTGTCTTGGCTGTTGAACTTCGAGCAGATAAGACAATAAGAGATGCTGCGACAGCTCGCAATGATGAGAGAGTTTTGGCATTGACTACACGAGATATGGTTGCAGCTGAGGCTCACTACCACTTCTCCTGCTATAGAAACTACACACGGCCCCAAAAACCTCAAGTAGAAACTGACATTGAAGATAATATCGAGAAAAAAGAAATGATACGATGTATATTGTTACAGATACGACTTTGATGGTATGGTGGGCCGAGCGGGATGGCCGCCGTATCCGTACAAGTTACCCGATTGTGCCCGAATGTTAACTAATCGCGCTACGCTGGCTCAATAGGAAAGAGAAGACACCCGGCTGGGTTACAATCACACAATACGACACCAGGGGTTCAGTTCTCAAGACCTCCGGAGGAGGTTATATTAAGGCGGAAAAGGTTAGATTACAGGGACAAGAGGGAAACATAGGAAGGTGGGCACTTAGACACAACCTTATATTAACCCTAGACAGACCACAGATAAACAGGACAACGCTGACTCACACGGGATTTGATGGCAAGGAAAGCGGCAGTCGATGGCTCAGGTGCACCTGGCTCAGGGACAGAATCACGTACGGTGGTGTCCAGCAGATGCGGGGAGGTCGCTCAGCGCTCGTGGGTCGCGACTTTGGTGGAGATGCCGGGGAGGTCGCTCAGCGCTCGGGAGGGTGGCGTCTTGTCCTTCCAAGCTCGGGGCGCATCTCTAACGTCACGTCCGGCGCGGGGCCGCGTATATCCGGCGGGGAGTCACGCCCTCGCTCGTTAGCTCCGCCCCATATGGCATCGGCCCATGGCTTCTCATTGGGTGCGGGGGTTACCGGTTCCGCCCTTGACGAGGGGCCGACAGGGAGCCCCCTTCTGGGTAACCCCGTCGAGCACATGTTCAATGGCGGCCAACCGAGCCGGAGTGAGGACGCAAAGCCGCTGTTGTTGTGGTTGTTGTTGGAGCTTGAGATGATGGGAAGAGATGCGGGGAGGTATGGGAAGGTCCTAAACTCCTACTGGTGCCATATCATCACATTCTGGTGCAACGAAGAGTCATAATTAATGGAAACAAGTCCTTAACTGACATAGATTAAGAATAACTAGCAAGATGTCCTATAATTGTCTACGTGTGGTGCGGGGGACCTGGGCACGACATTTAATGGGGGAATGAAGGGGAAGATCGGCTCTAATGGGTGTTGTTTACAGACAATGGGACTAGGGAATGGGGTAAGGGGAGAGTTGGGGAGTATCGGAGAAGATAGGGGAATATTTACAAGCGGATATGGAGGTCAAATTCCATATTCGCAACATTGCACCCTTCTCTACCCTCGGGGCGTCCCGACCCGATAAATTTTTACCTACTTTAGTGTGGCACGCAATGTAGTTCCCTCTACTATTAACTCTACCCTGAGTGCGACAGTTTTATAGATATTCACAAATGAGTAAATATGTCCCCCTGCGACGTTGCACCCTTCTCCTCTCAGAAACACACCCACAGGATAACCGAATCCGGAAAGAATCCTCAAACTAAACATACAGCCGGTAGGGAGCATTATTTACAAGACTACGCTGATATTTACACTACGATCCAGGACCTGTCTTTGGAGGAACACATGCAGATGTTATGCATAGAGAGAGCGCGCTTGCCAACATCGATACACCAACCCACGAGTGCTCTGTGGCCGACGGCCTTTAATAACGTGCAGAGCACCCTTTCCCAGCATCAAAAGCACCACCCCACCACCAATCGGTGCAGTCACCATTGTTCATTGGAATAAAAGTAACTTCAACAACCCCTAACCCTGCAGGTGTCTCTTGCTCTTCTTGTGGTGCACTTGGTGGTATTAACTATTAGTGGTTCACCTGTATGGCATAGGTGCCACGTTGGCCCATAGGTCCATCCCCGGGTGGTGCTTGGCCGCAAACGAACTGCGGTCCATCGTGGGTGGCCACAAACATTGCGGTCCATATGGTGTATCGATCCCGGCAGCAAGCAGCGAAAGTGCAGGCCCACAACTGCGTCGCCAGCACCTCTCTCTCCTCTCTCTCCACCCCAAAGCCAGATCCTCGGAGGTGGGAGACAAAAGAAGCAGACAAGTGAGTAAGGTGGTAAGGGCGCAAAAGTGCACGCAATGTAAGGTAATGCACACTGGGGGCACATGGGAACCAGGTGAGACAGGTACGTTCCTATCGTACGCCCCCCCCCCCACCAGGTAACCTACATGGCCCCTCCCTTACCCCTTACTGCATCCACACAACACTACACTACTCATAAACATCTACTTTACAAATCAACAAACATCCCTACTGTCTTCCCCGTTCCTCCCATATACCAAATTCGTCTTCTCTCCCTCCTAACCAATCAAATTTGCCATTTTCAACTCTCATCAAAATTTGCCATCTCCAACTGAACATCAAAATTTGCCATCACCAATTCATCATCAGTCCCTCCTAGGGAGGGAGAGATGGAATCACCCCAATGTCTCATCCACGTCGTGATGCGTCCCACAAATCCTCACAGCAATCTCATTTCCTGCAACAAACAAAGAAAACACAGGTGTGGAGTCATCATCATCACCACAGGCAAGTGGCTGCGTATGGTGCGACAGGTTCATCAATCCTAACTATTTCCTAAATGACTTTAACAACTTTACACTACCCGGGGTCTTTCTCCGGCCAAACCATTGGCCCTCTTACACTATGGGTTCTAAAAACCAATTCCCATTGGCCAAACTGTGGTGCTCTTCAATTTGGGGTCTCACTCCCCCGATTCATCTCCCGGTGCCCTCGCACAATTTCTGGGCTGCGGCGTGTACCTCTCCCAGTGGGTCTACCCACCTGCACACCTCCACCACTGCAGTTGCCTCCGAGCTTACCTGCTCCTTGCCCTAACCTAACTACCTGGGGAAGGCCCTCTGGCACTCTCCCCACTCGGTGCCCTCTCTGGCACTGGGCTGCCCGATCCACACCCGGGATCCTCAGGCACCCACTCACAACTACCGGCTCCCAGAGCCCACCTGCGGCCTCACCTGGCCGACATCCTCACAGTGGTGGAGTGCCCAACCAACTACACACACTAACAGGCTACACGCCCAGCCATTTCCACAACACTAATGCACCCATTCACAACACCATTCTGCAACCGCACCACAAATGCCAATATCCAACCACAATTTACCTGCACCCTCTACCTAACACTTACACTACCCACCCCGGGTACTCGTGAAAGGGGTCCACTCTTCCCCCATCCACACCTTCGCACCATGCACACCACTCCGTACCACTTACTCCAACTTTCTCCACACACCTGTACTTGCACACCTGTGCTCTCACACCTGGTGCCACCGGCACCCTTCTCTCCCCAAGCGCATTCGCGCTGATCCACACACTCACTACTCATACACTGCTCCACACACCTGTCCAGTTGCACCCCTGTGCAATCACACCTGTTCAATTCTCACAAACACGGCATCATCTCAGCTAACTACTCCCTTCTGAAACTTGCGCTTCCCAGTCGTCCCTTTAAACTATTGCGCTCCCTCGTCATTATCATCCACACTAATCTACCTGCGTCCCTACTACAGGTATCAGTCACTAACTAAACTTAACGTCACCTAATGTCAATCCTCGCTAGATCCCTACACACCATATCCTAACCCACCCGGGCTAGTTTTCACTGCCATACACCCCATAAGCTATTGCTCCTTTGCCCCACCATGGGAAGGATGGTGGATTTGCCATCCCACCACATCGGGGGTCTCTCACTACCAATTTCGCACATCAAATTGCAACAAATTAAAAATTTGCCAATCACTGCCCATCATCTGCCAATCACTACTGCCAATCCCTTGCCAATCATCAAATTTTGCTTTTCTCTAATTTTGGGTCCAAAACACTAACCTCATCACCCAGTCGACTCACTAATACCTCTCGGTGCGCCAATCCCTGTCCAAAGCCCGGCTTCGTAAAGCCAAGCAATGGATGCTGGTTGTTTTGTGCCAGCGGCTGGATGCGTCCGGCACTCGGTGCAGGGACGGGGGCTTACCCGGGCCGAGATCCCATGCATCACCTCGGCGTGGAGCCATCCAATGTCCCGATCTCGACCTGCCGGCACGTCTCAACAAAACGTGGTCGCCATGACGACCCTTTCTATCGGGCTGCCAGCTCCGCCTAGTGGAGCCTGGACGCGGCCGTTCAAAGCGAGGCCCGGCACGCACCGAGGGCCTGCTTCGGCTAAAAGTCGCTCTAACCTCTAACCCGTGTAACGTCGATGCTTCACCTGGACGCTTACACCCCGCAGCCCGTTCCTTGCTCACACATCCAGCCGTTTCCATGCTCCTCGTACCGTTCCTTACACACCTCGGTACACCCATTCCACTCACAGCCTTGGTCACACACCTGACCACCGAACACTTTGGCACACATTCGTTGGTCGCACACCTCACCAAAACACCTCTTCGCGCCCCCTCCTCAGTCACCTCCTCTGTGACAATCACAGGTGTGCTCTCATTCGCACACCCAACCACGTGCCTCACCACCAACTCCAGCGTGCATTCCCACTCACGCTCTACCATTCCAGGTGTGCATCCTTCCATCCCAGGTGTACATCCTCGCTCACCTGTCACAACTAACTCACGCTCCATGTCACTCTCACTACTTTCACCTCCATTCTTGACAGCGCACTCACCCTTACTCTTGACAGCGCAGTCTTTCCCCATGCACCTGTCCGTCACACACCTTTCTCGCGCACACTCTCCCGTTACACCCTCTGTAACACTCACCACAGGTGGACACTCTTCCTTACTTCTGACAGCGCACTCTTTCCTCATGCACCTGGCCGTCACACACCTTTCTCGCGCACACTCTCCGGTCACACCCTCTGTAACACTCACCACACCACGCTTCCATGTGCTCCCTCGCACACGCGCTACGACCGACTCACTCCCGCCAGCACACTCACTCCTTGGCACGCACTTTTTCCTCACACACCCCAGAGTCGGACTTTCTTGCACACCTCCTTTTTCGCACACCAGACCTGTCGCACACTTCACCAACGGCCTCTCACGAACACCCGGGTCTATCTCGACCCCCAAGCTTATTAAATCCCCTGGCGCATCATACGCACGACCATATTGGTCACCACTTACACCGGGTCCTCTTCCTCTTCGCTTCTCCTCCATCACCTGCGAATCCCTCATCCGGTTAATGAGCACATCATCACGATCCAAACACAGACTTTGGACCAATTCTTTTATCTCCTCTTTTATCTCTTTCTTATCCCCTCTCCGTCGCTTCTTAATTTCGCTCATCCCTTCTTCCACTTCTTCTAATTTGTGCTTCACCTCTTTTATTCCCCGGTACGTCTCCTCAAGCTCATCCTCTAAGGCTACCTTGACCGTTTCCAGGTGCGTCCTCACCTGCCGGTCCTTCGTCTCCATTACCTCTATCACCTCGTCCAACCTCGTTGTCAGTCCCTCACGTACCATCTGACATTCCCTCTTTGTCGCTATCAAGTCGTTTTTAATTTCTTTTTGTGTCGCCTTTAAACCTCCTAATACCGCAGTGTTCCTTTGAACCTGCTCCACTAACTCCGTCTGTCCCACCGTCAGCTGCTCCACCTCCTGCGTCAGGTCCTCTATGCCCCCTTGTAACTTTACAGTCCCCTTTCTCACCTCCTTTTCCATGTGCTCCTCACAGTGCCTCACCTCCTCGCGCACTCCTCCGACCTCCTCACTCACTCCTCTTCTGATCTCCTCTCCCATCACTTGCATCTCCTGCCCAGATGCCACCCTCATCTGCTCCATTTCCTCCCTGTGAGCATCCAGTTTGGTTTCTACCCCCATTCTGACCCCCTCTATCTGCTGCTCCATTTGTTTAACTTCCCTTTCCGCTTGGTCCCTCATGTCCCTCAATTTGCCTTCCATGGTGTTTTCTAACCCCTCTAACCCATTTTTCACTCCCTCTATTTGATTCTCCTGGGCAGCCATTCTATTTTCTACCCCCTCTAACCCATGTCTCACCTCTTTTATCCCATTGTCTAACCCCTCAAAATTTTTGTCTAACTTCTCAAAATTATTGTCTAACTTCTCAAATTTCATGTCTAATCCCTTAAAATTATTGTCTACCTTCTCACCAGTACCCCTCGCTTCGTCCCTCATTACCCCCAATTGCTCACTCCGAGCCCTCGCTTCGTCCCTCATTACCCCCATTTGGCCCTCTATTCGTTCCATAAGGGCCCTCATTTGCAACATAAAAAGGTTCGGATCCACCAGGGGCGCTGCCACGGTCACGGGCGCGGTGACCAGCGAGGCGCCATTTTGCGCGTCTGCTACCCTCGCTGCTTCGCTCTCCTCACGTCCCTCAATTTGGTCCTGGACCGACCCTGCCTCACTCTCCCCTACCGGACCCCAGCTGTCTTGATCCGCCATAGCGCGACTTTCAAAATTCGGGTTTTTATTATTTTTTTTTTTTGTAAAACACAATCAAATTTCGCTGTTATAATTTCGAGCGCGTAAACGCGCTCCGGGTCCAATCTCACTCCTCGACACCAATTGTTACAGATACGACTTTGATGGTATGGTGGGCCGAGCGGGATGGCCGCCGTATCCGTACAAGTTACCCGATTGTGCCCGAATGTTAACTAATCGCGCTACGCTGGCTCAATAGGAAAGAGAAGACACCCGGCTGGGTTACAATCACACAATACGACACCAGGGGTTCAGTTCTCAAGACCTCCGGAGGAGGTTATATTAAGGCGGAAAAGGTTAGATTACAGGGACAAGAGGGAAACATAGGAAGGTGGGCACTTAGACACAACCTTATATTAACCCTAGACAGACCACAGATAAACAGGACAACGCTGACTCACACGGGATTTGATGGCAAGGAAAGCGGCAGTCGATGGCTCAGGTGCACCTGGCTCAGGGACAGAATCACGTACGGTGGTGTCCAGCAGATGCGGGGAGGTCGCTCAGCGCTCGTGGGTCGCGACTTTGGTGGAGATGCCGGGGAGGTCGCTCAGCGCTCGGGAGGGTGGCGTCTTGTCCTTCCAAGCTCGGGGCGCATCTCTAACGTCACGTCCGGCGCGGGGCCGCGTATATCCGGCGGGGAGTCACGCCCTCGCTCGTTAGCTCCGCCCCATATGGCATCGGCCCATGGCTTCTCATTGGGTGCGGGGGTTACCGGTTCCGCCCTTGACGAGGGGCCGACAGGGAGCCCCCTTCTGGGTAACCCCGTCGAGCACATGTTCAATGGCGGCCAACCGAGCCGGAGTGAGGACGCAAAGCCGCTGTTGTTGTGGTTGTTGTTGGAGCTTGAGATGATGGGAAGAGATGCGGGGAGGTATGGGAAGGTCCTAAACTCCTACTGGTGCCATATCATCACATTCTGGTGCAACGAAGAGTCATAATTAATGGAAACAAGTCCTTAACTGACATAGATTAAGAATAACTAGCAAGATGTCCTATAATTGTCTACGTGTGGTGCGGGGGACCTGGGCACGACATTTAATGGGGGAATGAAGGGGAAGATCGGCTCTAATGGGTGTTGTTTACAGACAATGGGACTAGGGAATGGGGTAAGGGGAGAGTTGGGGAGTATCGGAGAAGATAGGGGAATATTTACAAGCGGATATGGAGGTCAAATTCCATATTCGCAACAATATTCAATTTCATTCGCACTGACTTGTTCTTGAACCCGAGGATTGTTCCAATAGTTGATGTTGCAACAGATATCCTGTCTTCAGATACATTTTCAGTTGATGTTCGTGACTCCATCAAGAAGAATCTGCAGCGCACATTACAAAGAGAGTTTGGAGAATCGCTCATCTTCTTCAATGTGAAACACCGTGTATACTTGATGCCCGATAATCTGACAAAGCGAGAGATTGCTGCAGAGTGCGTAAACCTGAAAGCAGAAGTGAAAGCATTTGAACGAACGGACGGTGAAAGTAACATTGTGCGTGCAGCTACTTCACTGCGACACCAGATCAAAGATGCTCATTACAATGAACGTTGGCCGCCTCAGCCAGCAGAACTCACTTCAGATTACGTGAAGATACCAGATTCTCTTCGTGTATTTCTGCATACTTTGATTTGCGTGAGTGGGGGTAGCTCTGCGCGTGCCGACACACTGGTATGGTCGATGGCTCAAGATATCATCAATGCTGTACACCGGGGTACCATCAGAACATCGAAGCATGTCCTACTTCCGTGGGTCATGAAAACGCTCACCGGTAATACAGAGGTCATCAGAATATTGAATCGACTCGGGCACGGATGTTCGTACACAGTTCTGGAAGAAATCGAGACAGCGCTATGCATAGACAAATTAGCAAGTGTGGAGAAAGATACAGTACCACTTCCGTCACATGTGCACCCTTCGGTCCCGACTGTATTAGCATTCGATAACATCGACAGGCTAGAGGAATCGCTGAGTGGTGGCGGAACATCGCATCGCGTCAACGGTATCATCGTCCAACCGAAGTCGCAGTCGTGTTTGCCGCCCCAACCTCCATCGGCAGTATCCAAAGCAGATAAGAAGTGATCTATCCCGTCATCCAGCGGTTTAGTTCCAATATACAGCGGTGGGAAACGAGAGGGCGCACCTGCAATCAAGCCTGCAGATCTTTCTGACACTCTTGCAGGCGCAACATCCCTTGCGCAGCGCCGAAATCACGTATGGATTATGACTCGCATGCTGGAACCATGCGACCAGACAATCAGTTCGTGGACTGGTTTCAACATCATGACTAGAGATCGTGTTCAGGTGACGGAAGATGTAGTTGGCTACCTGCCGACTATAAACGCGCCTGCCACAGATATGGCAACAGTGCAAGAAATCCTCAGAGAAGCTCTGAACATCATGTCATCACTTCAGCTTGAGCGTATACCGGTGGTGCTAGACCAGGCACTATTTGCTAAGGCGACCGAAATAGCATGGAAAGATGTCGATCGATATGGAAGAATCGTGCTCATGATGGGGAACTTCCATACCATCTGTAACTTCATGTCGAGCATTGGGAAAATGTTTGGAGATGCAGGCCTTCGGGATGTAGCTGTTGAGTCAGGAGTAATCGCTGAAGGTTCCATCAACAGGGTTCTGGAAGGCAAGCAATACAACCGTGCTGTGCGACTCCACAAGTTGATGTACGAGGCACTAATGCGCATCATTTGGAAGGGCTTCCAGGTGTGGATAGAAAGCAATCATCCTGACAAGGAACCCCAGATTCGAAGCACTGACCTCAAAATTCGCAGCATCAAGGAGGATGTTTGCCACGAGACTCTCGCTGCTGCTCTCGATGATGATTCATGTGTACAGAGCTTTGACATGTTCGCGAAATACCTACATTTTCTGCGAACCAAACATGGAGACCTGGCTCGCTTCTGGATGATGTATATTGATATGGTAGAGACCCTGCTGGGGTTGATTCGTGCGGATAGAGAAGGCGACTGGATGCTTCACTTGGCTTGTGTCAGAAGAGTGATCCCTTGGTGTTTCGCAATGAACAAGGTGAACTATGCTAGATATCTACCAGTGTACTATGCACAGATGACGCAACTCCACGAAACATGCCCCGAGTTGTACAGGCATTTCAATCAAGGCTACTTCTCCGTACAGCTTAGACCAGGGAATCCATTTGCCAGAATCGCTGTTGATCAGACAACAGAAGAAACAGTAAACAAAGATACGCAAACAGCTGGAGGAACACGAGGTTTTAGTCTTCGACAAGGGGCCGTGTCACGATACTATCTAACTGCAGAAAATCGGGCTACTGCACTGAGGCAACTACGAGAAACTATCCTTGTGAATGGCAGCGACACATCTCACGCCAAGCACCCTGACTTGTCTACTTCTCGCATCAAACGTGATGAGTCTGGCGTCACAGCTATCTGTGATCTACTGGAAAATGACTGGACCAATCCATTCGCCGATGATCCGTCATGTCTTCTCAGTATATCTACCGGAGCGGCTGCGAGGGAGGACGTTTCTAATGACCTACTCAACACCCTGCAAAAGGGGGAAGCGGCGTATCAAAGCTTCCAGAAACGTCTTGAAGGGGGAACAGGCTTTCATGACACATTGAACAAGCTAAACTTGAAGACCTTTGGTAAGATCAAGCAGAAAGTTGTGAAGGGCACAAACAAGGAGATCGTCCTGAGAGCTGACAGACAACTGTTTGCCACCATGATACTCATCGCCAAGACAAGGAACCTCGACATGCAACTTGTCCTTTGTCACCCACTAGGGCCGTTACCATGGTCTTTGGCAAACGTTGATGGGTCAATGAAAAAAACGAACAAAGCTGCACTTGCGAAACACATGGAAGGTCTTGTGGAACCAGCCGAGAACGTTGACAAGCGAAGTGCAACAATAATTGATGCGATGGCTCTCATACAAAAGATGCATGGCGAGAACGACACGTTCGAAGAACTATCTGACCGCATCCTTGCTGCAGCGCTTCACGCTGGTCAAGGCAGTGAGCGCATCGATGTTGTCTTTGACACATACACAGAAGAATCCATCAAAGCAGCTGAGCGTGTGAACCGCGGTTCAAATGAAGGCATCAGTTTCAGCGAGATCAGACCCGCACACAAAATCATGAACTGGCGGCGTCTCCTTGCTTGCAGCCAGACAAAGGAGAAACTGGTTGTGTTTCTGGCGGAGTCGTGGAAACATGAAACAAATCGCGAAAAGCTAGGCAACAGAACACTGTATGTCACCTGTGGTGAAAAATGTCTGGTACTGACCCGCGATAGGTGGAAGTTGGTGCAAGCACTCGAATGTAGCCACGAGGAAGCAGACACGCGTATGTTTCTCCACGCAAAGCACGCCGCTACCCACTACAAGACGATCATCTTAGTGGCAGATGACACCGACGTTCTGATCATCAGATCTCAGCAGAACCATCGATAGTCAGCTCTTCATCAGACGAGGAACAAAGGTTCGAGTCAGAATGATCGACGTTGGAAAGTTGGCTGCGGTATTGGGGTCTGGAGTTTGCAGTGCATTGCCAGGGCTTCATGCATGGAGCGGGTGTGACACTGTGAGTGCTCTGGCTAGCCAAGGAAAGATAAAGGCTTTGAAGCTTGTGCAAGCGAATGAGCTGTATCTTCAAGCATTCACAGATCTGGGATCTTCGTGGAATGTACCAACAGACGTCTTCAATAGCATTCAGGCCTTCACGTGTCAGCTGTACGCCAAGAACACGAAGATCGTCGGTGTTAATTCGCTCCGTTATCACATGTTCTGTGCAAAGAAGGGCCAGATCGAATCTGGACAATTGCCGCCTTGTGAAGACTCCTTGATGCAGCATACGCTTAGGGCCAACTATCAGGCGGCTATCTGGCGACGCAGCCTTGAAAACCTACCAGACGTCCCAACACCATCAGCAGGACATGGTTGGGAACTCGATGATGGCGGTTCGCTCACAATCCGATGGATGGCGGGTCTACCAGCTCCAGATGTCGTCTTGAATCTCATCTCATGCACATGCAGAAGGACGTGTCGACCGTCAGATTGCTCCTGCATACTGAATGGGTTGAAGTGCACTGTTGTGTGTAAGCTGCAGGGATGCTCCAACATGGTGCAGGATGATGCTATCGTGGCTCAGGATGCCAATGACTCTGATGGCGACTCTGATGATTAACTTTGTGTGCACTGTATATTGTATAGCATATGTTGTTCTCTATTATAATGCAGGCCAAATTGCCTGAAAATCTTTATAGACAGATAAACGGTTTAGCAAAATGTATAATTTGGAAGATCATACCGGTGTTATTTGACTAAAACATGACATGTTCAATGATACCTCCGCTTGCTTATTAGGAATATATACACAAAGAATTAAGTTAAGCACCCCCCCCGTTTTTTTACAACCTCACACATTACAAGTTTGTTGTCGTCAAAACAGTGTAATATACCCATGATATTGCTATATTTTCTGGAGAAGTGATATTATGGTCACATAAAAACATAACAATCATGCCGTTTTCAATATTTTATTCTGAATAATTTAAGGTGAAATTTTTTGGGAATTTTAGGCATATTTTCACCTCAATTTAAGTATGGAGCTATAGGTCCATCACGGACAGTGTGGATGACGTTTATGTTTTCTAACGTACAGTCATTGTTCTGAGAAGACCTCTAGCGATCTTTGCGTCAATAACGTGTGTAGGACCCACGTGATCGGATCACTGACTCAACCCTACGTCTCATAGACCCTGTAAGCCGTCGTATGCGTTGCTGTGGCAGGTTGTTCCATTCCCGATGTAATGCACGTTCCAATTCATCCAGATTGGCTATTGGAGGGACCATCTTCGCAATTTGTCGTCCCAACATGTCCCAAACGTGCTCGAGGGGGTTCAGGTTCAGGACAGGATTAGGGGGTGCTTAACTTAATTCTTTGTGTAGGGGTGCTTAACTTAATTCTTTGTGTATACATCGTATGGTGTTAAAATCAGCTCCATACGTCTTTCCAAACTCTAGTAATGAATAATTAATATAATTGGCGGCCATTTTGAAATCCAAGATGGCCACCAAAGTGCAGATTTCCTATGTAACAATTTCCGCCTGCTTATTAGATATCGTATGGTGTTAAAATCCTCTCCGTACGACATTCCTAACTTGCGTTATCGTCAGAATAGATAATGCCAGCGGCGGCCTAAGTCATTTTATGCCTCTTGTACATTTATTTGTTGTAAACTCGTGGTGGATGATATGTTTTAGTTTTTGAGTTATTTTTATAGACAGATAAACGGTGTAGCACAATGCATAATTTGGAAAATCATACCAGTGTTGTTTCACTAAAAAAAGTACAAGTCTAATAATAAAATATTGAAAAATATATGATTTTTTTTCGATAATTGATTTTTATAATAATTAATCTAAAACAAAATGCTTCATATTATTTTTTATTTAGACGGTACACATCGGACGTATATTTAGTCGTCAACCGCACATCGATAGCTAGTATAGAAGTCCAGATACACGTGCAACAATGTACCCCACCAAATGGGCATTTTCGAGCTGGGTGGTTTCAAAGATGGCGTCCATCCGGGCACTAAGCTACCGTTCTCAGATGTCCATCACACCTTTTCTGACACTTGAGACATTGGTCTAATGGAAAATCATAATGAGAATTACTCCCCCCGCCGGAGCATTACTTTTGGTCTGGCTCAAGGACTAATGGATCAAATTTGAAATGACATACAGGAAAAAGGTTCCTTGCTCTTTTGATGTATTCTTTTCAAACTGATCAATGGTGGGAAGAGAAAACGTCCCCACTCGAGCAAGTTGAAAAGCAGTTTAATCACAAGTAAATACAAGGATTGACATTAACGGTTATCCGTTTGTCCAGGAGAAGCAATTTTGTCCATCGGACAAGTGAAAACCTCAAATCTGTCCAAAAGATAGGTCAATTTTACCACTGGGAAGCTGAAGTTTACACAATTCGGTATTAACATCGAACGTAGTTTATTATTTATGTGGTGAGCAGTGATTAAGAAGGTCCTTTTAGACACCTGTGAAAACTTCAAATAAACATAATTGTATCTCCCTGTATGCTCACAATATGAGTTGGACAGTCGCAAAGATTGATGAGAGAGATTGATGGGGTAGGTAAAATCTAAAACCATGGACAGGTGAGGAAAAATTGATGAAAAAGGTGGAGCACATACTTCCGCCAAGCTGAGCAGGTTACATTTTGTGTCCACTGATCGGCCAGATCTGAATGCGGACATGAACAAAATTTGAATGGGCTTGTTCTTTTCACTTTCCCAACCTGTTCACCAGGTTTTTCCTCATAACTCATCCATAACTTTCTGAGATATCATGCTATATATAACTCTTGCCCATCTCTCAATGGTGAGGAATCATTTAAACAAGACTGATAGTCTAACAAAGGTGTAGCCGGACTTGGATCTGCTGAGTTGAGGATCTGCTGTCCCTCTGTCATGTGACCAGATCCTCAGCTCTGATTGCTGGACGTTTGTGAGGGTCATGCATACATATGTGGAGACCAAGGGTCTTTTGAATGGTAAAAATGATACTTAATTGAGAAATTTAATATGAATTGTAAGCTTGGCACAAACTGCTGACTCAAGCTAATGTTGATTCAGTTGCTTTGACTCTCTTGAGATAGCAGCATCCTTCGCAACACATAAAGTAAACACAACTGGAATGTGGTTCATGTCCTGGGTATTGTTCTATACCAACAGCTTGTTTGTATTACCTCACTTTGTGTTGACATACAAAGATGAACAGCGATTTCATAGACTTTAGGAATTAGTCAGGTTCACCATGTTTTTTTCGTTCAAAATTTTCGGAGATTAGCAAAACTATACATTTTTGGAATATTCAGAGCATGAGGAATCCAAAAATTAATGTTGGCATTTGCGGAGACACCTTTGCGAAAATGACACCCAGGACAGTGATGAAGATCTGTAAAAGCATATTCCTGAACGGTATAGACCTCGTAGATCCTGTGTATAGAACTTATAGTTCAATCTGATACTAACAAGGCTGCTTTCTTGCTTTATAAACCCAAACCTATAACTTCAAAGGACTTGCAATATTATGTATTATGTAATACAGTTATATCACAAATATAAAGACAATGGTTTTCAATTACCTTTGTTTGTTTCTTTTCTATAATCCTGAGCACTATTTTGAGGCTTTTATTGGATTCCTTGACCCAGAAAACATAGGATTAGCATATTTAACTAAGTCTCTAGGTTGACTAGAAGCCGAGATCGCGCAAAATATGTATTTTATGGCGGCCATTTTGAAAATCCAAAATGGCGGCCATGCAGGTGCCTGTGCAAATGCCGACATTGATTTTCGGATTCTCCATGCTCTGATGATTCCAAAAATGTATAGTTTTGCTAATCTCCCAAAATTTTGAACGAAATTATATTTGTTAACATAGCGAACCTGACTAAATGCTTTACTCTGAATTAATTATTATAAACTATCAAAGGTCGAACTATACTTAAAGAAGACCTTTTTGTGGTATAATTCAGATCGTTTTGAAGGCGCTACGACTGTTTCTGGCGACCATCTTAACGAATCTCCGCAGCTGCGCTCGGCTTTTCAATAAACCTGTTGCTTCAACAAGAACTGGACTCGAGGCTCGATCTACCTCGGAGGAGAGGAGCAGGGTCGAATCCCACACATACACCGGACGGACAGACAAACGCTGTTCCAGCCAGCATCGCCCTATGGGCTACACTGTCTAAATTATTTTATCCGTATTCAAATCTTCACCATAATTGAATCGATTCATCCTCGTCACACACCCAACCTCTCCACCAAATTTCCTCCGAATCCGTCCACAACTTTTTAACTCAACTGGACTACCGTCCAGTTGAGTTCATCACATACTGAACCCTCCGGCGTCCATCGTCTGTCGTCCGTTAACTTTTCGACGTTAACACTCCAGCGTCCACAGATATCAACCGATTCTGATAAAACTTGACATGCAGCATCCTTACCCCAAGGACCAGGTTGGTATTATTTTTCAACCCGATCCGTTGAAAAATGGCGGACGTAGGAGACCATTTTGTTTTTGGTCATGAAAACGACGTTAACACTCTAGCGTCCACAAATATTAACAGATTTTGATCAAACTTAGAATGTTTAACCCTTACTACACAAGGTAGGTTGCTATTGCATTCCAACCCGATCCATCACAAAATGGCCGCCATATGCCGCCATATTGTTTTCAGCTCTGAAACGACGTTAAGACTAACGTCCACAAATATTTATGGATTTTGATCAAACTTAGAATGTTTAACCCTTACCACACAAGGTAGGTTGCTATTGCATTCCAACTCGATCCATCACAAAATGGCCGCCATATTGTTTTCAGCTCTGAAACGACGTTAAGACTAACGTCCACAAATATTTATGGATTTTGATCAAACTTGGTGTGTGAGACTTACCACACAAGGTAGGTTGCTATCGCATGTCAACCCGATCTGTCACAAAATGGCTGCCATAGGCCGGCATATTTTAAAATGATTACACAAGGTTGTTGGCTTTTCATTTAAGTCAAATCTAGTACAGACAACTGACCTACTTTAAAGTTGTCCAGTCAGTTCAGTTGAGTTCTGCTTCCCTGGAAGCTCTAGTTTAGATATCCTTCACACAAACAGACAACAGGATGGGTGAAAACATAACCTCAGTCCATCACAGATGCAGAGGTATCAAATGACACAACAAGGGTATGCACTGTGCCAGAGCTCCCATATTATAAGACAATACAATGCACTCAATCCCACCCTCATCTCAAATAGCACATCTGCCTGTTCTGCCTTAGTCTGTATTTGCCTCCAAAGCTCATGTACCCAACCCGTCCCGTGTTGTCCTTATCTTACCCCCTCGTTCCCACTATCAACTAACTGGATTCTGCATTCTCGCCCGAGGTGGAGAAAGTTCTGTCTGGCCTTGACCCTGCTTTGCCGACAGGCCCAGATTGCATTAGTCGTTGCCATATTCTCAAGTCTTGCTCTGCTGTTCTTGCTCCCCCGGTATCTGCTCTAATCAGTCTGTCCTCCTTTGGCCACCTCCTTTCTGCATGAGAGACAGCAAGCATCACTCCCGTCCACAAGAATGGTACAAAAATAAATCATATCATCGACTGACCTATATGAGCTTACTTTCAATTACAAGCAAAATCATGGAATCCATTATTGCCACTGATGTTAAGTGTTTCCTCTTTTCAATCAACGTGATCTCTGACCATCAGTTTGGATTCCGTCCCGGTCGCAACACTTCACATGTTTCTGCTCCTCTATCGGCTACAGTTGGAAGCCTTAGTAAAAGAAAAAAACAATCTTAGTAAAGTTTTAAATCCCATATGTCAACTGTTTGGTCAAATGTCAACTCAAATGTTTTCCTCCTCCACCACCAACATCAGCTGCAATCAGAAGATCTCATTGGGTCGGGCAAAGTGTGGACTCAGATATCATCAGTCCCTCAGGCTTGCATTGATATAATCGCATGAAGGTGTTGAACGAAGTGCAGATGGGCCAACTGTAGGTGTTTTGCCTCACATCAGGTGTGCACCACTGCCAACACTAGGTTTACAAATGGTGCCTTGTCTTTTGATCCACAAAAGGTTAATCTGGCATTGACCCCGAAAACTGCTGCAACCCGCCTGAACCAGTGTTGGGCTCCGACACAGAGAAGATGCTTTACGACAATAACCGATGTTGTGAAGCCAAGGGGGGCTGGTTAAGTGTTTTAGCTCTTACACGAGCCTCGATTCTGTATACAAAAAAATAAATAATAATAAAAAAACACGGTGCACTCAACCTTTAACATGCTGTCAATTGTGATTGATAATGTTTACAGCCATGTGAGATAAGAACACCTCAAACCTTAGCATTCCAAAATCATATCACACTATGTGTACTTCAAGTGTGTTTGTTTGTATATGTGCGTTTATATGTACATGTGTATGTTTTTGTATGTATGTGTCGGGGATTTCATACATTTGGCTCTGTTACCAGGGCAGCCTTTGAGCATTCTGGGAACTGAACAAACCTGGGCAGAACTGACCCCTCACCTGTAATAACATAGCCTGTTGTTGAAGTTTTCAGGCTCCGACCTTGGGCAAAGCTGCATGGACAAGAAGATTGCTTTTCCCTTACGAAACAGCCCCCAATTGTCATGCTTTTCCTCTTATCTTTAAAGTCTCCTTTCATTAGTCTCTGTACAGTATATAAACCCTGGCCTGCCGTGTCCTAATTTGAGAAGCTGGCCCGTTACTTGCTTATACGGCAGCTTTCCCATGCACATGTACCCGTCCCATTAATAAATTCTCCGATAACTGTCTGAGTTTGGTCAAATGATCATCCCTGGGGGGGTGCTGGCGGATAAATCCCGAACATATGTATGTGTTTATCTAAATATATATATGTATATATTATGTGTGCGTGTGTGTGTGTGTGTCTATTGTTAATGTCTGGCTTCCTTCTTGTTCTTAGTGCAGTAATTGGTCTTTATTTTAATTTGTCTGTTTGACTTGTATCATGCATTCATAAACCGCTGGACGGAACGGTTTGAAAACTCGTGGATGCACTCAGGGTGTGCCCGGGAAGGTTTTAGACGATAAAATAATTTATAGGCCGGAGGGTTAATGGTGCATGCAAATTCTCTTTGTAAATGCGTATCGTCGCTCTGTCTCCTCACCAGGACTTGTTTTTGCGTGGAGCATCTTGTGTGCCGGTGTGTTTGTGTGGTGTGTTGACGATGCATCGACGACATACATTTATTTTCATGCAGAGGACAAACAAACCTTTTCGGTTATATTGTATAGATTAATGTTCCAATCTTACGTATTTTGTAGACTACGTACATGCATATTTACGTACTTTATAGATGTGCTTGTATTGTAATTGTACAGCGTACGTACTTTATAGACGTACTCGCATTGTAATTGTACAGATTTGAAAGAGAGGTACCTTGTTGAAAAAGGATGACATGTAATACGAGCTACCACCAGGTGTCGTTTGTGGCCTATGTTGGCACGTTGTGTGCAGATAGACAAACAAGTAGTCATAGACCGGTACTTGCGAAATCAGTCCCTGAGACCTTGCCCTTTTGACCTCAAAAAAAAAAAGCTTCTTGGTTTTTCTTGGTGAACCAAGTCAGTGAACCAATGTGTAAACTATGTTAAAATGTCAAGTAATTCTGATAACATTGAAGCTTTTATGTGACCTTTTGACTTCAAAAATAGGCTTCAATGACCCAATATGCAAACCATTATAAAATATCAAGTCAATCGGATGAAAATTGACAATTTTGTGTGACTGTGGCTTTTGGCCTCTCTGAAAGCACTCCACGGATTGTCCTAAAGCTGACGCCCGTTTACCTGTTTATTCCAATCAGCACTGTTCAACATGTACATGAGATGGTGCCATTAAACTCTATTACAATGACAAACACGACAGAATGGCAAAGACGAATGAACCACACGAGGCACCGTGCAGTGCCCATGCATAGCCATATCCACCATCTCTCGTCTTCCCCCATCCAAAACCTCTACCCCCGTTAATTCACCCCAGATGCACTTTTTTTAAATTCCGACTTCTTTCCTGGAAATCCTAGCAGTGTCCATGTGTTTTATACCTCTCCCATCCCCCCCCCCCTCCCAACCCCCTTCCCGTGCCTCCGCCCCCCAAGCCCTCTCCCTCCCACAGATCTCCCGATGTCCCTGCTCTCAAATGTTGTACTTGTTTGCTTCCCCCTCTCTCCCCATCTTGTCTCCCGCTCCCTTTATCTTATGTTTTATGTATCAGTTTGTCTTTTTGTGATTAATGTTAGCTCTTACACGAGCCTCAATGTTGTATAGAAAAACATATATGTATAGAAAAAAAAAATATATATATATATATATATATATATCACTTCCTTGCCATTCTAGTATAACTCGAAGCAACAGAAGAAAGCCCGAATGTCATTTGAACTTCACCACTGTTTGCTTTCCTCCACTTATATCTGTCACAGGTGTTAACTCATTCGAACAATCAGCATAATTGTGGGTGGCAGTTTTGCATCACCCGGAAAGGGATCAATACCACCCATCAGGGTAGCTTTAAGCCACATTTTAAAGAAGTTGCGTGTACTTTTCATCAAATTATACATGAGCTCACCTTTTTTTTATTGCAAATATGTCAGTTTTGGCTTCGGGTAGTCAAAAAGTTCATAGTCCTGTCTCGCCAGTTCAAACAATGCATTACGATCTTCATAGCTCAGCTGTTTTATGTAATAATCAGTCATGTCGGTGTTAGTCCTGGGGAAAGCCGTGTCCTTCCTTTTTGGGTAGTCGACTGCGTCAGGAGTTCCAACGTTATGCAGAAACCATGGTGCCTCGATATTGATGCTTTCAAACTTGCCGATAAAGTCATAATGGATGTCACAGGGGAAGCATAGTTTGTACATTGGAAACCAATGGCGATCCATGTGGTTTGTGTAATAAGTGATGAATCTGACAAACTCTGTAAAGGTCACACCCTTACCCGTGGCGAGTGCATCCTTGCTCGGATTTTCTCGAAAGTCCTTTATAATCCAACGGCCAATAAGTTTCTCGTACAGAGTGTTGTTTGCTTCAAACTTGTCCCGGTATGCCGAGACAAGACGATTGAAAGGTTCACGGACAAACAGAAACTTGGTGTACATGTTCAGCCGCAAGTGGATTTCCTTGTTGCTATAGGAGGACAGAGGACGCAATTCCTTGATTCCATGAGCTGCAACATGTTTGATGGAGTTGGGGGGACCGTTTACATGGCCAGCCAGCACAAGAAGCACACGGCGCCAGTTGGTGCACCCCACCTTTGGAACCTCGCAGTAAAGCAGTCGGAAACGGTCCTCCACAAACACC
The DNA here is from genome assembly GCF_964187855.1 of Myxine glutinosa. NCBI lineage: Eukaryota > Metazoa > Chordata > Myxini > Myxiniformes > Myxinidae > Myxine > Myxine glutinosa. The sequence goes on along the minus strand of NC_136261.1, from coordinate 197,188,277 downwards.
CTGCTCAGCCATTTGCGGTTCGATGTATCAATAGCCCTGCAATGAAACAAGGCAATGATAAAACAATTTGCATGTTTGTACAATACCAGTCCAGACATAAGCAGAGGAACAGGACACTCACATCATGAAACTAGAACGCCACTCAGTGGAGCGCATACTCCCGCCGTTGGTCAAGTTGGAATAGTACGATTTCACAAAAGTTTGAGGGAGTAGTTCAGGGACAACACAAGACAAGACAACACAAGACAGACACTGCACATATATATATATATATATATATATATTATATATATATATATATATATATATATATACTATATATATATATATATTGAAGCGCGATGCTGCGCGCGCTAATGCTTACGCAAGGAGCAAGCGGACAACGCGGTTCATAAAAGAGTCTTTATTGAAAGTACTCAAACTGCAGCACTGAGCTGCTCCGGGCTGCGCGCCCCGTGTATATCTTGAGGCCACGCCTCTCTCTCGGGCGTGGCCGCCGCCCACTTGGTGCGCGGAATGATGTCACCACGCCAGTGAGCTTTCGTGTCCGCCACAATATAGAATATATAGAAGATAAAGTTTTTTAAAAATAAGGCAATTTCACTTACATTTTCGGATTCATCGTTCAATTCTATATAAGTGAGTGTATTTTGAGGCATGTCTGACTTCAAATAAAATTGTAAGCCAACAAAAAAGTTCGCTTCATTCCTTAGGGATACAACATGTAAAACTGGCCCAAACGTCAAAACAAAACTCGCTCATTTTAAGTCGTACAAGCTAATGCGACCACTCATTCTTCTGGGAAGAATCCCGTGCACATGCTTGTCACACTTATAAGTCACCTAAGTCTTTATAAGTTCATCAAATACTGACACCGCGATTGACATTCGCTGAGGTAAATGTTTATATCTCTTCTAAGGTTAAAAAAAAACCAAAAACAGTATTTAAAGCATTACATGTATCAAACGATACATTTTATGAAACGGAGAAACTTAATACACACTTTGGTGGTTTTAAAATGACAGAATATGTCTTTATTAGAAAAAACTAAAAATGAACATTGAAGACGACGCTGCTAAAAAATACACTGCTCTAACGCATAACCACGAGTTTAAACTACATTTACAACAAATATGAAAACTATTTTCATACCACAATGTTAAATATAGAATATATAGAAGATAATGTAAAATAAAAAAAAACAGTTTTAAAGCATTATACGTGTCAAACGATACATTTTATGAAACGGGAAACCCAATACACACTTTGGTGGTTTTAAAATGACAGAATATGTCTTTATTAGAAAAAACTAAAAATGAACATTGAAGACGACGCTGCTAAAAAATACACTGCTCTAACGCATAACCACGAGTTTAAACTACATTTACAACAAATATGAAAACTATTTTCATACCACAATGTTAAATATAGAATATATAGAAGATAATGTAAAATAAAAAAAAACAGTTTTAAAGCATTATACGTGTCAAACGATACATTTTATGAAACGGGAAACCCAATACACACTTTGTTGGTTTAAAAATGACAGAATATGTCTTTATTAGAAAAAACTAAAAACGAACATTGAAGACGACGCTGCTAAAAAATACACTGCTCTAACGCATAACCACGAGTTTAAACTACATTTACAACAAATATGAAAACTATTTTCATACCACAATGTTAAATATAGAATATATAGAAGATAATATCTATATATATAATTCTATATATATATATAATTCTATATATATATATAATAATTCTATATATATAGATAATTCTATATACAGTGAAACCTTGACTTACGAGTTTAATTCGTTCTGTGACCAAGCTCGTAACTCAATTTGCTCGTTTCTCAAATTAAATTTCCCCATTAAAATGCATTGAAATGCTATTAATCCGTTCCAGCCCCCCAAAAACCACACCAATTTTTTTTTAAATATACAGTATATATAAAAATATCTCGCGCTTTATATTTCACCTGTATGCAGCAAACAAGTTGGCAGGATGGCCTGGACTGGAGGTACGCACACTTGACTCTAAACGGTCCAGCCTGGGTTTGAATCCCGACCCAGCTATAACCTGTCATGGGTGAATCACAGGCAGGGTGATTCATCAATGTGTGTACCGCTAAACTGGGCGCCCCGTTTGCGTCCCATTAGTTGTTGGATGTTAAGGATCTCACCGTGTTTTCCACAAAGAGAAGGCGAGCTATCGCCGGCACTCTGAACAAGTTGTGGCCTGGCATGCTCTTCTCCTCTGCCGTTATATACGTCCTCCTCGGCATCTTTTTCCAGAAGAGCCCTGTCTCGTCACAGTTGAAGATTTGCTGGGGGTTGTATCGTTCGGCTTCTATCAGTTCGGCAAAAGTTATAATAAAATCTTCAGCTGCCTTCACATCCGAGCTTGCTGCCTCACCATGCCTGACGACGGAGTGAATGCCGGTCCTCTTCTTAAAATTATCAAACCATCCCCGACTGGCTTTGAATGACTCTTCCGATGCCTTGTCCGTTGATGTTCCCGCCGTCTGCTGCACCAAATCCCCGTAAATGTCTCGGGCCTTCTCACACATGATGCTCTCGGTCACGGTATCTCCTGCGAGCTGTTTCTCCGTCAACCGCACAAACAACAACTTCTCCATCTCTTCATGGATAGAGGTCCGGAGCTTTGAAATAATCGTAACGCCCTTGGCTGGCGTTATAGCCTTTATCGACTCCTTCTGCTTCAAAATCGGACATATCGTAGAAGTAGTACGATCGTACTGCCTCGCCAAGTCGACAACACGCACACCTCGCTCATGTTTTTCGACGATTGCGTGTTTTATATCCAAGCACATCATCCTCTTCTTCTTCTCAGCACTGCCCTTGGCACTCAATTTCTTAGGACCCATGGTTAAAACTAAGAAATTTTCCAAAATAACCAAAATGCGAAAACAAAGCAGCAGCGATATACGGCAGAGATGCTTGCACGGCAAGATAACCACGTGACCGGAAGTCCGGAACCCACCTGGTGGCGGGTGGCGTAAGCTCGTAACTCAGATCTCAGCTCGCATCTCAAAGCAAAAAACCGCCCGAGCGACGGCTCGTATCTCGGAAAACTCGTAAGTTGGTGCACTCGTAAGTCAAGGTTTCACTGTATATCGAATATATAGAAGATAATGGAAAGCAAATCCAACGGAAGGAAATCTCATTTCCTTTCACAAAGCCCGAAACAAGTGTGTGTCCACCCTCAGGAGAGCCAGGAAACAATATCTATCCGTTCTCAGGACAGAACTCTCTTATCTGTCTCCCTCGTCCAAATCCTGGTGGCGTCTGGTCAAATCTGTTTCCGATGTTTGTTCCCCCTCCATCCCCTCCCTCACCTCAAACGGCCACACGGCTGACTCCGCGCGTGAAAAAGCTGAATGCCTCAACTCTGTGTTTGCCTCTAAATCTTGTGTCCCAAACCCATCCCTCTCTGTACCCACCGTACCCAGTCGTACCCAGCTGCTCCTGGACTCTGTGTCCTTTCCTCCTGACAAGGTGGAAAAGTTTCTGTCAACCCTCGACTCTGATTCTGCAACTGGACCTGACGGCATCAGCCCACGGGTCCTAAAATCTTGTTCTTCCGCTCTTTCACTCCCTCTCTCTGTTCTCTTCACACTCTCTTTTGCTCAAGGTCATCTGCCATCTGCTTGGAAATCTGCCAACATCACTGCTTTGCACAAAAAAGGTGCGAAAACAGATCCTAGCAACTACAGACCAATCAGCCTTCTCTCAATTATCAGTAAAGTCATGGAATCCATCATTGCTTCAGATATGAAATCTTTCCTCTTCTCCAATGGCTTGATCTCTGATCATCAATTTGGTTTCAGACCTGGTCACTCTACTCTGGACATGCTGCTTCTGCTTTCTCAGCAATGGATGGAGGTCCTCAATGCCAAACAGGAAATTCGAGCTGTCTCCCTTGACATATCACGTGCCTTCGATACGGTCTGGCACCCCGCCCCGCCCACCAAACTCTCCTCTGTTGGTATCCATGGAAATCTCCACGCATGGCTGGCGGACTTCCTCTCTAGTCGTAGTCAACGTGTGGCGCTGAATGGGTTTCTCTCATCTCCTCTTCCTGTTCAGGCTGGAGTTCCCCAAGGCAGTGTTCTGGGCCCTGTGCTTTTTCTGGTCTTCATCAATGATCTCCCTGACTCTCTTGAAAATCCTCTCTATCTCTTTGCTGATGACTCTACTCTCTGTCGCTCCATTCTTCATCCCTCAGATCGACAGTCTGCAGCCTCCTCACTCTCTGCAGACCTGGACAAAATCACAGACTGGGCAAACAAGTGGAACATGTCTTTCAATCCTGACAAATCTCACACTCTTACAATATCTCTCCGAAAAGACCGACTGGACAACCCTCCCATCTACTTTCTGAATAATCCTCTCCAAGAAGTTCTGTCACTCAAACTTTTGGGTCTCACTATCTGCCATGATCTTTCCTGGGAAAACCACATTTCAAATCTGGCCTCCAAAGCCAGTCGCCGACTGGGCATCCTCCGTCGTGCGAAGTCCTTCCTTGGCACACCTGAGCTCCTCACCACGTACAAGGCTTTCATCCGCAGCTCAATGGAATACTGCTCTCCCCTCTGGGCTGGTGCTCCTGCCTCACACCTAGCTCGTCTTCACGCTGTTGAAAGCAAAGCATTCAGAATCATTGGAATCTCCCGCGATGAAGCTAAATCCAAGGGCCTTTCACTCACTCACCGCAGGCAGGTTGGTGGTCTTTCCGTCTTCTACCGACTCCTCTCTGGCCTTGCTCCCCCAGCTCTCTCTGGGCTCTGTCCCGCAAATATTCCTACAGGTCGCACAAGATCTGCCTGCAACCCTCTTATGGTTAAACTGCCAAAATCAAGACTCTCTGCTCACCTTCGCTCCTTCATTCCTCTTTTCTCCCACCTCTGGAACAAACTCCCTCACTCTCTTCAATCCCACTCCACCCTCCAGGTCTTTAAAACAGCTGTTCACCACCATCTCTTATCTTCCCCCATCCAAAACCTTGATCTTTTCTATCCCCGATAATTTCACCCCAATTCCACTTTTTGAAATACCAACTTCTGACCTGGAAGTCCTTGGTGTCCTTGTGTTTTATACTTCTCCCACCCTCCACCCCCTCACCCCTTCCCACGCCTCCTCCCCCCGAGCCCTCTCCCTCCCACACATCTCCCTGCTCTCAAATGTTGTGTGCTCTCAAGTGTTTGTGTGCTTCCCATTCTCTTGTCTTCCGCTCCCTCTTTTTATATATTTTGTTTGTCTGGTTGATTTGTTTGTGAAGTAAATGTCAGCTCTTTCACGAGCCTCGATTCAGTATACAAAAAACAAAAAACAAACAAACAAAAAATGTAAAAAAAACAGTTTTAAAGCATTATACGTATCAAACGATACATTTTATGAAACGGGAAACCCAATACACACTTTGGTGGTTTTAAAAGGACAGAATATGTCTTTATTAGAAAAAACAAAAAATGAACATTGAAGATGATGCTGCTAACAAAATATACTGCTCTAACGCATAACCACGAGTTTAAACTACATTTACAACAAATATGAAAACTATTTTCATACCACAATGTTAAATATAGAATATATAGAAGATAATGTAAAAAAAAAAAACAGTTTTAAAGCATTATACGTATCAAACGATACATTTTATGAAACGGGAAACCCAAATACACACTTTGGTGGTTTTAAAATGACAGAATATGTCTTTATTAGAAAAAACAAAAAATGAACATTGAAGACGACGCTGCTAAAAAATACACTGCTCTAACGCTTAACCACGAGTTTAAACTACATTTACAACAAATATGAAAACGATTTTCATACCACAATGTTAAATATAGAGTATATAGAAGATAATGTTAAAAAAAACAGTTTTAAAGCATTATACATATCAAACGATACATTTTATGAAACGGGGAAACCTAATACACACTTTGGTGGTTTTAAAATGACAGAATATGTCTTTATTAGAAAAAAAAAGGACATTGAAGACGATGCTGCTAAAAAAAAATACACCGCTCTAACGCATAACCACGAGTTTAAACTACATTTACAACAAATATGAAAACTATTTTCATACCACAATGTTAAATACAGAATATATAGAAGATAATGTTAAAAAAAGAGCCCTATCTTCCAATGGTAAAAAAAATCCTTCAAAAAATTCCTGGATCCGGAATAAAATGCTGAGCTTCACCAAAAACTAATCAATTCTTCCTTATCCCAAGGGCAATCATCCCACTGAAGCGCGGTGCGACGCGTGCGACTTGCTACCAAGGAGGAAGCGGACAACGCGGTTAAACAAAAGTGTCTTTATTGACAAGAGGTCACTGTAGCACTGGCGCGCCCCGGGCTGCACGCCCAGTGTATATCCTGAGGCCACGCCTACCCCTCGGGCGTGGCCGCCGCCCACTTGGTGCGCGGAATGATGTCACCACGCCAGTGGGCTTTCGTGTCCGCCACACGCGCCCCCCCAGAATTCCCGCGCACCTGGAGGGCCAGTTTGCGGGGCAGATGAATGACCCGGCCGAAGCGCCCCCTGGCGATCGGCGGCGTCCGGGGTGCAGGGATGCCAGCTGGGATGCCCCCGGCTGTACCCGGGATGGGTGCCGGACCGGGGGGCAGCGTGCCGGCGGTGCTGGGCGGTGCCGGGGTTCCGCCCGCCGGGGGGCGGCCCCGACGCGGGGGCCGAGCCACCGGCGGTGGGTGGTCCACGTCGAGGTGGGCCGGCTTGAGTCGATCCACCGAGACGCGGTCGTGAGTACCGCCGATGTCCAAGGTGAAGAATTTCACCCCGGTCTCCAGCACGCGGAAAGGCCCGTCATACGGGGGCCGCAGTGGTGTCCGGTGGGCGTCGTGCCGGACGAAGACATACTCCGCGGTGCGAAGCTCCGGGGCGACGTGCGTGGGTGGGTGCCCGTGGTGCGCCGTCGGCACCGGGGCGAACCTCCGGGCGGTCTCCTGCAGCGCGGAGCGCTCCTGCGCCGCGGACCAAGGTGCTGTGGGGTCGGGGAGGAACTCGCCCGGCACCCGCAGCGGTTTTCCAAAGACCAACTTCGCCGGGGATGCGCGCAGGTCCTCCTTGGGCGCCGTCCGGAGGCCCAGCAGGACCCAGGGGAGCCTGTCGACCCAGCCGCCGTCGCGGAGGGTGGCCCGGAGCGCGGCCTTCAACGAGCGGTGGAACCGCTCGCACAGGCCGTTAGCCTGGGGGTGGTAGGCCGTGGTGCGGTGCAGCTGGACCCCGAGCCCCCGCGCGACCGCCCCCCAGAGCTCTGAGGTGAACTGGGGGCCGCGGTCGGACGGGATGTCCAAGGGGGCGCCGAACCGGGCGACCCAGGTGGCGATGAATGCCTGCGCGACGTCCGCCGCCGTCGTTGACGCCAAAGGCACGGCCTCCGGCCACCGGGTGGTGCGGTCCATCATGGTCAGGACGTGGGTGAAACCCCGCGAGGGGGGCAGAGGTCCCACCAGGTCCACGTGAACGTGGTCAAACTGACGTTCCGGCACCGCAAACGGGGCCAATGGGGCCTGGGTGTGTCTGTGCACCTTCGCGCGCTACCACACACAAGGCACGTCCTGGCCCAGCCGCGGACGGCCTTCCGGAGGCCATGCCAGACAAACTTGTTGGCGATCAACCTCTGGGAGGCCCTCGTGCCCGGGTGGGACAGGCCGTGGATGGAGTCGAAAATCCGGCGCTGCCAGCCCGCGGGCACGATGGGGCGAGGCCGCCCGAGGGAGACGTCGCACCAGAGGGCCGTGCCCGTGCCGTTGAACGGCACCTCGGTGACGCGGAGGCCCGTAACGGCGGTCCGCAAGGCCTGGACATCGGGGTCGGCAGCCTGGTCCGCCGCCATCCGGGCATAGTCGATGCCGAGGTGGACCGCGTGGGCGACGGACCGGGAAAGGCAATCCGCCACCGGGTTGTCCTTCCCCGCGACGTGCCGGATGTCCGTCGTGTATTCGGACACGGCCGAGAGGTGACGCTGCTGCCGGGCCGACCACGGCTCGGCGACCTTGCCCATCGCGAACACCAGTGGCTTGTGGTCGACGAAGGCCGTGAACGTACGGCCCTCGAGCAGATGGCGGAAGTGCCTGACCGCCAGGTGGAGCCCGAGAAACTCGCGGTCTAAGGTACTGTACCGGCGTTCGGGCGGGCGAAGCTGCCGGCTGAAGAATGCCAGCGGTTGCCAAGCTCCACGCACCCATTGCTCATGCACCGCGCCCACCGCGTAGTCCGAGGCGTCGGTGGTGAGGGCGATCGGTGCATCGGGCGTCGGGTGCGCGAGCATGGTGGCGTTAGCCAAGGCGAGCTTCGCGCCCAAGAACGCCGCGTCCATCTGCTCGGTCCAGGTGACGTCACCTTTGCCCGGCTTCCCCCGGAGGGCCTCGTGCAAGGGGCGCAGGAGCTGGGCGATGCGGGGCAGGAAACGGTGGTAAAAGTTTACCATGCCCAGGAACTCCTGGAGCCTCCTGATTGTGCGGGGGCGCGGAAACCCTTTCGCCGCCCCCACCTTGGCCGGTAGGGGAACGGCCCCGTGCCTGGTGACGCGGTGCCCCAAAAAGTCGATTTCGGCGACACTGAACCGGCACTTGGCGGGGTTCACGATCAGGCCGTGCTGGCCCAGACGTTCGAAGAGCGTGCGGAGATGGTGAAGGTGCTCTTCGTGGGACACGCTTGCGACGAGGATGTCGTCCAGGTATACGTACACAAAATCCAAGTCGAACAAGACGCTGTCCATGAGGCGCTGGAACGCCTGAGCCGTATTCTTCAAACCGAAGGGCATCCGAAGAAATTCGAAAAGACCGAACGGCGTGATGACAGCCGTCTTTGGGATGTCCTACGGCCTGACGGGTACCTGGTGGTAACCGCGTATGAGGTCCACCTTCGAGAAGAAGGACATATTCGCCAAGCCGGCGGAAAAGTCCTGAATATGGGGGACGGGGTAGCGGTCGGGGGTGGTGGCGTCGTTGAGACGGCGGTAGTCCCCGCACGGTCGCCATCCCCCGCCGGGCTTGGGCACGATGTGGAGCGGTGACGCCCAAGCGCTCTCGGAGCGCCGCACGATGCCAAGCCGCTCCAGCGTAGCAAACTCCGCTTTAGCTACGGCGAGCTTCGTCGGCTCGAGGCGGCGTGCCCGGGCATAGACCGGTGGCCCGGCGGTGGGGATGTGATGTTCCACCCTGTGCTTGACGGTCCCCGCCGAGAAGGTGGGCGTCATGAGGGCCGGGAAACCCGCGAGGAGGCGGGTGAATTCGTCCGCTGCCGGAAGCGTGCAGATTAACCTGGCCGGAACCGAGCCGCTCAGCAAGCCGCTCGGCGAGCCGCTCGATGAGCCGCTCAGTGAGCTGCTCAACGAGGCAGGCAGCGCGCACGCGAGCGAGCTGAACGTCTCAGCCTGGACAAGCCTTCTGTGCTTGACGTCGACCAACAGGCCATTGGCACAGAGGAAGTCCGCGCCGAGCAGTGCCATAGGCACGTCGGCAGTGACGAACGACCATTGGAAAACCTGCCCTTCGAACCGCAGAGAAAGGCAGTGTTTTCCGTACATGCGAATGGGCGTACCGTTGGCAGCAAGCAGCGCGGGGCCCCGGCCCGTGGACTGCTTGTCGGACGTACCGGCGGGAACGACACTCACCTGCGCTCCCGTGTCGCACAGGTAACGGCGCCCGGATAAGGTGTCCGTTATGTATAGGAGGCTGTTTAATCGGCCGGCGCTCAGTGCCACTACCGTGGGCCGGCCCAGGCATTTCCCGACCTGCCGAATGAGCACGGCGGGCAACATTGCCGAGCCTCATGGCCGAACCTAGCGTGGAAATGGCACCAGGTTTGCGGCGAAGCCGGAGGCCACGGTTTCCGCGGTGGTGGTGGGCGGGGCGTGGTGGCCGCCACGAGGCGCCCCTCGGAGCAGGGGTGGCACCCGCAGGAGGTTCGGGCTCGGGAGCCGCTACGGCCGCACCGAAACTCGCCCGCGTGTCCAAAGCCGCGTAGTACTTGTCGGCCTAGGCCGCGAACGCACGGGGTTCCGTTGTCGCGGAACCGGCCAACGCGAGGCGGACTCGTGCCGGCAGCTGGCGTCGAAACAACGCCCGGAATAGAGCGTTCGGGGTTTCGTCGCCCATGAGCGACAGCATATGGTCCATTCGGACCGACGGTCGCGTGTCACCGAGCGCGGGGAGGTCCAAGAGGCGATCGGCCCGTGCGTCCACCGTGAGGCCGAACGTGGCTAGGAGGAGCCGCTTGATCGCCCCGTACCTGTCGTGGGCCGGTGGGTTCCTCAGGACCGACACGACGCGGGCGGCCGCGCCGGCCCCGAGGGAGGCGACCACGTGGCAGTAGCGTGTCTCGTCCGCCGTGATGCGTCGAAGCCTGAACTGGGCTTCGGCCTGCAGGAACCAGATCTCCGCCTGAGCTTCGCAGAACTCGGGGAGCTTTATCGCTACCGCGTTGGTTGCCATGGCTGTGGCGGGTTCGGGTGGTCAGTGACGGCTGACCAAAACGTCGGAGTCACCAATGAAGCGCGATGCTACGCGCGCGACTTGCTACCAAGGAGGAAGCGGCCAACGCGGTTAAACAAAAGTGTCTTTATTGACAAGAGGTCACTGTAGCACTGGCGCGCTCCGGGCTGCGCGCCCAGTGTATATCCTGAGGCCACGCCTACCCCTTGGGCGTGGCCGCCGCCCACTTGGTGCGCGGAATGATGTCACCACACCAGTGGGCTTTCGTGTCCGCCACACCACCAACTTTCATCCAAATCCGTTCAGAACTTTTCCAGATATGTTGTTCACAAATAAACGAACGCACAAACACACGGAAGGACACGATCAAATGCATTACTCCCTGGCGGGAGTAATAAACATAGATATCGAAAATATTAATGCATCCGGGGCTGCATGGGAGTCAGGCTTTGAACACCAATCAAACTCTTGTTTGGCAGCATAGTTCTACATGCATGATAATGCTGTATGGGCGGAAGCAACGTTTCGAGTTTCTGGTTATAACAGGTAATTCTGGATTGTATTCGGTCTTATGTTCTTTTGTTTGGGACTCATAATTTTCTCACATTTGGGCAATGTTTTTGGGCCGCATTCTTGGTGTACATCATTGACGTCTTTCCTTTCCTGAGTAACCCTCGAAGATTTTGCTGATGACTCCACCTTGTGCAGAACAAAACATCACATCCCATAGGTGGGTTTCCATGGCATTATGTCCTACGGATCTGGGAAAAGTGTCTTGTCAACTAGCCGAACCATGTCTTTCTTTACAGACAAGTCATCTGCTCTCACAGTTGTCTATCTGTAAGAATCAGTCGTTGAATCCCCCAGTTTATTTCTGTGTCCAATGCCTGGCAGTCCTTGGAGTTTTGGTCCTCATTAGCAGCCTACAGGACCTGTCTTGGACAGACCTTATCTCCAAACCTATCTCGAAGGTGGGCCAGTTCTCCACAGAGGCAAGTACCTTCTGAGCTTTGCACAGCTCAGGATGGTGTACAAGGCTTTCATGCAAAGTACCTTGTAATGTGACTCCCTACTTTAGGCTGCTGTTCTTTGCTTCCCATCTTGCTTCTTTGTAGTCAGTTGAGTTCAAGGCTTTTCACATAATCGGCAATTCTCGGGAGAAGGCCAAGGCGCAGGGTCTGCTTCCTCCCCTCAAGGCCTGGTGGGTGGGCTCCGTTTTTTCATCGCCTCAATTATGGCCTCACTCCACCTGCCCTCTCTCCTTTCATTCCATCTCCAGCTCCTCCCTGGATCCCAACATCACATTCATCCAGGAAGCCACACCTGTTAAACCTTCCTCATTCCTTCATCCCACCTTTCATTCACCTGATAAACAGACTGCCTGTGTCTGTCGCCTTCTCTTCCCTTTAGTCTTTCAAGACTGTTGCCCATCATCACGTCACGGTTTGTCCTGTGACCCTCACTCACTATTCTCATTACCTCTGCCACCGAAGGTGGATGGAGGTTACGTTTTCACCCTTGTCTGTTTGTTACTTGCAAAATCGAAGATTTTTCAAGTATATTGTTCGGTTCCGTTTGTGGTTCTGTCTGTTTGTCACCGGCCTACAGGTCACAATTCTAAACCGATCGTTACGAAACTTCACCAAGTTGTATAAGTCGTCCCAATTGAGAAGCCTATTGACTTTGAGGTCAAAGGTCAAAGGTCATCTGGAGGTCAAATTTCTAAAATCGCCATTTTAAATCCGATTGACTTGAAAATTGAATAGCATTTGTATATCGTCACTAAATTGGGAAGTGAACTATTTTTGAGGTCAAAAGGTCAAAGGTCAACCTAAGGTCAAATTTTAAAAATCATCAATTTTCATCTAAAAAGCCATCAATTCTCAACCAATGGACTTGAAAATTGAACAGCATTTGCATATCGAGTCAATAAATTGGGCAACATACTATTTGAGGTCAAAAGGTCAAAGGTCAACTCAAGGTCAACTTTAAAAAATCATCAATTTTCATCTAAAACGCCATCAATTCTCAACGGATTGACTTGAAAATTGAACAGCCTTTGCATATAGAGTCAATAAATTGGGAAACATACTATTTTGAGGTCAAACGGTCAAAGGTAAACTCATGGTCAAACTTCCAAGATCATCAGTTTTCATCTGAAAAACTGTCAATTTTCATCCGATTGACTTGAAAGTTGAACAGCATTTGCATATTGCCTCACTGAATTGGGAAACCAACTATTTTTGAGGTCAAAAGGTCAAAGGTCAACTCGAGGTAAAACTTCCAAAATCATAAATTTTCATCTGAAAACCCATCAATTTGCATCCTATTGACTTGAAATTAGAACAGCATTTGTGTATTGTCTCAGTTAATTGGGAAACCAACTATTTGAGGTCAAAGGTCAACTGAAGGTCAAACTTCCAAAATCATCAATTTTCATCTGAACAAACCATCAATTTTCATCCGATTGACTTGGAAATTGAATGGCATTTGCACATTGTGTCACTAAATAGGAAAACCAACTATTTTTGAGGTCAAAAGGTCAAAGGTCAACTCAAGGTCAAACTTCTATAATCATCATTTTTCATCTGAGAAAACGTCACTTTTCATCCTGTTGACCTGAGCTTTGATCAAGATCGTAAATTTTAATCTTGATTAAATGCACAATTTGCTGTGTGAATGGAATTTTTTTCTTGGGGTTGGGGGGGGGGAGCGGATTTTGCAAGTATCGTGCTCCGCATGACGTCTTTTTGTTTGTCTGTCCGTTTATGAACAAGATATCTCAAAAAGTTGTGGACGGATTCAAATTTGGCAGAGAGGTAGTCTATGTGACACTGACGAAATGATTAGATTTTGGTGAAGATCCGGATTCGGATCCGGCTACTAGAATTTTTAAAGTGATTCTTCACCATTGGGAGATTGGGCCAAAAATGATACATAGCAAGATTTCTCAAAACGTTGAAGACGGATTTGGATGAAACTCGGTGGACAGGTTGGGTGTCTGACAAGGACTAATCGATTTGGTTTTGGTGAAGATCTGAATATGGATTCGGATATGAGAATTATTTAATTTTTAAAGTAATTCTTCACCATTGGGAGATAGGGCCAAAAACGATACTTACCGGGATATCTCAAAAAAGTTGTGGACGGATTTGGATGAAACTCGGTGGAGAGGTTGGGTGCGTGACAAGGACTATCGGTTTGGTTTTGGTGAAGATTTGAATATGGATTCGGATATGAGAATTATTTAATTTTAAAAGTGATTTTTCACCATTGAGAGATCGGGTGAAAAGTGATATATAACATGATGTTAAAAAAGTTATGGACGATTTATGCCTAAACTAGGTGGACGAGTTGGTAAGGTGACAAGAACAAGCCGATTAGATTTTGGTTCAGTTCCAAATCCAGATCCAGCCTTTCAATGGGATACAAAACATAACCTGTTCAACCTCACGGAGGTATGTGCTCCACTGAGTGCCGTTCTCGTTATTGTATGTATGTTGTCAAACACTATTTTTGTGCCATTTTTGTCAGCTTCTTACCTTCTGCTAGTCTGTCAACCTGCTGTCCTCGGACGTTTCGCTTTTGCTAAAAAGCCTTGACCTCTGGATAAAAAAAAAAAAAAAATTTTATTTGAAAATTATGTTTTGCAAATTTGGTTAACAGCACGGATTAAATATATTTCAGTATTATACTTTGTTTGACATGGTTCGGTCCCACACACCGGGCCATCTGCAAAATTCCGATGCATTTCCAGTTGTTGTGATTGAACGTTTTTACTGTGTCTGATGCAACAACATATTCTTTCCATCATGAACACTTCTTTGGAAATGTAAGGTCGTGAACAACATTTTCAATGTGATCACCATTTTATTTCTTAAGTCGCTCCAATAAAAGGAGGCAATTGTTTACAACTCTGCTGCACAAGTCATTGTCCATCGAGTTGCACGATTCCACAACTTTCAACGTCAGCTCCATGAGAGTTTGAGAAGTTTGAGTATGTCTCCAAAGAATGTAATCTCATGGATTTTCTCATGCATTTAAGCCGGCGATACAAGAACCTGACTGGCAATTCCACATGGGTGCCCGTCCGTAAACTTAAGAGAAATGACACAATAATCATAGAGATAAAGGCAGGGCCAGTTTTCGAAGTATCGGGAGTTGCACCATCCTGGAAAAACGTTGTGTGCCATTGTCCTAACTCTACTCATCAAATATGGTGAAAAGTCGGTTTGAAGCCATTGTCCTAATTCTTGTCATCAAGTATGGTGAAAAGTCGGTTTGAAGCGTAGCATGATACAGTAATGTGACAAACGAACTGTCCCTTTAATAAATACGTGACCAGTAAGGTCACAGCTTGTTATACCGGCAACACGTACAAAAATAAACAAGTTTTCAACAAGATCTCTTGCTATACAATACAATTTGTGTTGGCAACGAACACTGCTTATCAACCAGCTATGGAGAGAAAAACAGTCACCATTTCATGGGCCACTTGATCATTAAATTCAATTCCAATCATGTCTCTCCCATGAAGGCGCTGTGGCCAATTCCTTAAACACAAACTAATGACAGTTTTACCCAGATACAGGTTTATCAGCATCATTCAGATCCCAAAAGTAAACTTCATAAAGTTAAACAACCCAATCAATGGTACGTTCTGTTAAAGTACACCTTGTTATGTACCTGTGCCCTCTTTCTGTATTCCTGCAATGTGCATGGACAATGGCTTTGCGTCTCTGTTGCTCCTTCTTCATGTCCCTGTTCAGGATTAATGGCACTTTCCTCAATATGTATTCCAAGTGTTCTGAAATTAAAATCGTTTTCAAAAATCAGTTTGAGTTTCACAGCACTTTCAAAATCTTAAGGAATGTGAATGGGAGGAACGGAAATAAGTGTTTTTTTTTGTATACAGAATCAATGCTCGGGAAAGGTAGAACACGGAACGGATCAGGATGCAACATAACAAAAGGAACAGCAGAAGGAGAAGGGGGAAATGCCAACAGCAGGAAGGAGGGAGAAAATATACGGAGACCGATAAACATGGGCTGAGGGGTAGGAGAGAATGCAAGGGTTGGACAAGATGGATACAGAAGCAACAGAGAACATCATAGCTTTGGATGGGGGATGATTTGAGATGATGGCGAATAGCTGTCTTGAAGGCCTGGAGGGAAGAGTGAGATTGAAGAGAATGTGGAAGTTGGTTCCACAGGCAGGAAAAAGAGGAACAAATGAGTGGAGGTGAGCAGTGGTTCTAGATTTTGGCAGTTTCATCAGGAGGGGGGATACTGGTGGGCAGTGTGAATCCTGCTGTGGGAGACAAAGTACTGAGAGAGCACATGATGCAAGACCAGAAAGGAGGCGGAAGAAGACAAACAGACCGACATGTCAGCAATGTCACGATGAGGATGAGGGATGTCCCGGCAGAGGGTGGAGTCAACAGCAAAGAGATAAAGAGGATTTTCCAAAGAGTCGGAGAGATCATTGATGAAAATTCCGAATAAGATGGGGGCCCAGAACACTGCCTTGGGGCACTCCAGCCTTGACATGAACAGGAGATGAAAGGGTTCCATTGAGGGCTACACTTTGGCTATGAGATTGGAGGAAGTCAGTAATCCAAAAGTGGATTTGTCCTTGGATTCCATAGGCAGAGAGCTTAGAGAACAAGGCAGGATGCCAGACTGTATCGAAAGCTCGAGATACCGGTATGTCAAGAGAGACAGCACTGATCTCATGTCTGACATTGAAGGCCTCCATCCATTATTGGGAGAGTAGAAGCAGCATGTCCAGGGTAGAGTGACCAGGTCTCATTCTGAATTGATGATCTTAGATGAGGTTGTTGGAGAAAAAGAATGATTTCTTTTGTCAATTGTGATGATGGATTCCATGGCCTTAATGTGATTGGAATAAGCTAATTGGTCTGTAGTCAAGGGGATCCATTTTTGCACCTTTTTAATGTAATGCAGTGACGTTGGCTGATTCCCCAGCAGATGGAAGATGACCGAGGGCAAATGACAGGGTGAAAGGGCAGAGAGAGGAAGTGCAAGTGTAGCAGAGCAGGATTTTAGGACACGTGAGCTGATGCTGTCCAGTCTGGTTGCCGAATCAGTTGAGGGTTGCAAGAAACTTCGCCACTTTCTCAGGTGCAAAATCCTGTCCCAAAATCTCAGGTGCAAAATCCACAGGGTCCAGGAGCAGTTGGGTATGACTGAGTGTGGTGGGTGCAGAGAGAGAGAGAGAGAGAGAGAGAGAGAGAGAGAGAGAGGGGGGGGTTAGGGACACAAAATTTGGAAGCAAACACAGAATTGAGGCATTTGGCCTTCTCACGAGCCATTGGAAGTGCCATTTGAAGAGAGGGAATGGATGGAATGCAAAGATACTCCACAGGCCGACTTGACAAGGCACCACCAGGTTTTAGAGCAGGGAGACATGTTTGAAAGTTTATGCCTGAGGTTAGACAGATGTTTTCTGGTTCAACTGAGAGGGGACGCACCATGTGGGCTTTGTGGAATGACTTGAGGTTGCCTTCAGTTGGACTTGCCTTCCAGGAGGAGGTTGTTTTAAGGCAACTGCCTCACCCCATGCAATTGCATTGGGCCCGGAGGTTACGAGAGATGAGAGATCATCGATCATGGTTCACAATCTTTCGAGATGCGACCGAGGGTGGGGTCTCACTTCTCGACAACATATATCAGCTTGTGAATGGGGATAAACAGTGCAAAGGGAATGCTCTATCTCAAGGGGAAAAAAGCATGGTCACGTAATGAATCGATTAAAATACGTTTTCCCTGATGTTTAACTAGACAGGATTGCAAGTGCTGGGGTGTGTTCCATTACCAATCAGCTTGTAGAGCGCTCGTTAAGTGGCTTAAGCACTCAATGAAGCACTCCAACACAGCGGTTAAGGAACGGGTGGCTTGGCAAGCTATAGCAAGGTGATTGGAAATGGAACACCTCAACATGGCATTTTGTTTTCCAGTGGGGGGTGAGGGGGAAGGGCAATAAAACATGGGAATTCCTCTGGATTTTTTTTGTAGTCAAATCTAAAGCAAAATTGCCTGAGCAAGTGTGAAAATAACACAGAAGGAGTGAGTCCTCGTCATGATACAATTGAGCGTTCTGAAATATCACTCGTAATACCCTAAATAAGGATTGGTAAGACAACTGAAGACAAGATGGGATGAATCTGTGCATGAGAGAGAACAGGTCCCTTTAATCCAGGGTTCGAGAATTCCCAGGCTGAGTTAATATCAGCGGTGGTTGATATAAGAAAACAGTCCTGAAGTGTTATGGCTGTTTGTTGTAGTCGCTGCCAGTTTGCCTGATTGAACTACCAGACTCGCCGGTGGCTGTTCTCCGAGAAAGGCCAGAGAGATGTCGACCTTCACAAGCACACAATCAGATGAACCAATTGGGGCAGACGAAGAGCAAAATACATTTGCGGGGGAAGTTGGTAATCACCAAATCCAGAAAGGAAATTTGCCATTGACAGAAATCTGGGTGGGAAAATTCACGGATTGAGTTAGTCCCATGGAGTCACAGATGTCCTTTGTAGAAGTGTCATGGCTGGTGAGAGGGGTACCAACACCCAGCCAATTTACCATGGTGATAATTCAATTCACCGCATATGAGGGAGAGAGAGTTGGGATGAGTGGTTAAAAGTTGGTCCATGTTGTCTAAGAGAGATGGGGTCATCACTGTTCGGAGAATGGTATACCACACAGACAAATATGAGGTGGAAGCGGAGGGGAAGTTGCAGCCAGAGTTACTGCTGGGGCTTGGGAAGTGTAAGAGCAGTACACGGAGTGTGAGAAAATGGAGTTATTGATGTAAAGTGCAACTCCGCTGCCAGGACGGGGTTCATGTTGTCGATCAAACCGGAGAACACAATAGCTAGGCAGAGACACAAAGGAGTCAGGGACGTCCTGTGGGAGGAAGGATTCTGTTAATTAAACAGATGATGTCCGGTTTATAAACAATCATATTATATCTTACAGCCTAGATTGAGAGATCTTTCAGGTTGGAGTGGATGCCTCGGATATTTTAGGTCCACACAGTAAGTGACGGGGAGGAGGAGCTGCTGAGAGGATGTAAGAATGTGGAAAAGAGTAAGGAGAGGGTGCGTGGTGGGGAGGGAAGCCAGGAGGGTGTGGGGCAGGTGCGAAGCCGGAGAGGGAGGAGCGGGGCGGGAGGCAACAAAGAGGGGCAGGACGAGGTGGAAGCTGAGAATGTGCGGGACGAGGGGGAGCAAATGGGGAGTGGTGGGGGTTTGGGGAGGGTACTGACACGGAGGTGTTTAACACCATTATGGGGTATGAAAGGGAAATTTGACCTGTTAAAAGGACATGACTGATTTTGCATGAACTGTAAGCTTTAATCACATGAGTAACAATGCAGCAACTGTCAATAGTGTAAGCACTCACAATGGTTTAACTGGAACCATGCTTCTCCATATCCACATTGTTGACTGGTGGGAATATCACAACACAAAGAAACAGACACAACAACAACAAATTGTTTCTTTGTGTTGTGATAGGAGGTCCCACCAGCCAACCATGTGGATATGGAGAAGCATAGTTCCAGTTTTATGGGTATATGTACATATATATTGTTACGGTTTTTATAACCTGCACATGTAAATTTAGTAGTAAATTCCCTTATAAATGACCCCTGTGTACATGTCCCCTTAATTGGCTGTTAATTAAAGATTGCACCTTAGTTAGTCCATGTACAACACGTAGGACACTTTAGGACCTCTCTATAGTTATGCCATTATTATGTGTTCCAGGTAAGGCTGTGTTTCCAATAGTTCACTCTACGTTGCATCAATCAAATAAGATAGGTCCCTTTCAATGCCCCAATCGTCTCTTCAAAGTGCCAGTAAGTTGGTGTTCGTCGCCGTTGCATTGGGCTGTTTTCGCCGTTGCATTGGACTGTTTCGTTGGCATTACAACGCCAAAACTCCATTGCACACGAGGCCAAGATCGGAGAAGAAGGGGGGAGGAGCCGCCGGATCATGGGCGTGGCACCACCTCATCATCAAAGGTGGAGTCAGAGAGCCCTTACCAACCAACCATCGCCGAGGTGAGCCCACCGGTAGGCGTGTCAGCGGAGCCGGGCGGCTTGATACGGCCAAGGCCAATAAAAGGGACTGCGAGGGACTGCTTATGCAGATGAGTGAGGAGAGGCGATCGGCGAGTTCACTTGAGATGAGAAGGGGGTCACACATCGCGAGCGAATGGTATTGAGAGAACGCATTGAGCGACTGAAGAGCGCATTGTTCGCGGTTATTGGAACAGTTCGCTTATTACGTACGCGGCTGAGCCGCGAGGGTAACCGCCAAAACCGGCCTACCGTTGCCCTGTGAGAGTCCCGCACACGCCAAACGACACGCGGAGAGCTCCTGCCGTCTGGTTCATCTGCTTCGTGGTGCGAACTGGGGACTGGAGAACGAGCTACCTCGACGCCATACCTGAACCATCTCCTCCAGCCATTCCTGCCTGCAATTCCCTATTCATGTGAGTCTGTCTGTATTGTCCTGTGGGTATAAGTAAGACTGTTTAAGGACTTGCGCTGTGTCTTCTTCTTCTTCTTCTTCTGTATATTGCTTTCGTTTCTCCTTTGGTTTCTTTGGTTTTGTGTAAATAGTTAATAAATACCTGTTCCTCCTCTTACTTTGGTTTCTTTCTCATCCGATCATCTTCGTGTTTTCCCTATTGAATATCTGTGGCACGATTTCGGCAGAACCGCTTATGAATCGGGTTAGTCTATTGCTAACGGCTCGGATTCCGGATTGCTAAACCGCCCGGCAAACTCCATCTCGTCCGGGATTCGAGCGGTACTTGTCTCCCTGTTTTGTGGAGGGATTGATAAAGGTATTCGGGATAATACCTGGACCAATAACCCTGATCAATCCCACCCCACAAAAGAGCGTTACAAGTACCAGGACCGGTCAGACGGCCAGCTTAACAGGACAAGGGGATTAACTCCCCCTTGCTAACGGGAGTGCCGTCCCCCGGATCCGTAACAATTGGTAGTCAGGAGTTGGGATCTGGAACCTGGGACTAAATTTATTTAGCCCAAATTTTGGACACCAATTGTGCTATTGGCCGTAACAATTGGTGTCTGGGAGTGGGATTGGACCCGAAGTGCACTTAACGCACTCGAAATTATGAGCGGCCGAAATTGTAGTAAGATCTAAATTAAATCGTGCCATGGATGATCAAGGCGGTCGGATGCCGGTGGGGGTAGAAGAAGAGGGTTTGGAGGTAACCCAGGACCCCAGGGAGGAGTTGGGAGAGAGAGAGAGGAGGAAAGCAATACGAATGCGGCAGAGGGGATTTCAGGCGCACAGGATGGTGGCGCCTCGCACGTGGCGACGAGGGCCACGCCCGCTGCACAAGTAGGGGTTGTGGACTTGCAGAGCTTTTTGGCGCAAGTACTGGTAGCCATAAAATCGGGGAGGGAGCAATTGGGAAATGAATTGAGAAATGATTGGGAAACCAAATTTGGGGGATTGAGGAAGGATACGGAAAAATTGAGGGCAGAGTCAAAAAGGGAGGAATCCAGGGGTAACATGGAAGCATTGGGGAAGGACATTGAGATGGACCGCTGATCGGGCGGGAAGGTCCCAAGGGTACGCAATGAGGTAACGCGACTCGATGAGTGCAGGTTGAGCGAGTCGGAGCAAGGCGCAGGTAACTGGACGGGGGTAGAAATCGCGACCCGGGGTATGGGGAAGCCGCGACCGCTGAGGTAGAAGCCAGTGGTCGTCGAAGAGAAAGAAGTTAACAATTTGGTTATAGTTGAAATTGGGATTGAAGAGACGGCAGAGGTCCGTCAATGTCAATTGGCTTTATTAATTTGCATTAATAATTGGACCGCTGATCGGGCGGGAAGGACCTGGGTGGTCGACTGGTATTGAGAGAACGATCTCAATCGTTCACATGAGTTCACTCTACGTTGCATCACGAGGCCAAGTGTCAGCTTGACAACTCGGTCCCCCCGATAAAGAGGGACCTTTATCGGGTGGAATGTCCTTCTAGAAGGTTCCACGGCCTCCCATTGGCCGAGGTTGGTCACGTGCGGTCATTCAGCTCTGCATCCCTCAAGGAAGGTTTCATTCCTCTTTCCATCTTTCATTCGGGGAGGTTTTACAACCCACCATTGGTCGCCTGCCGGTGACGTGTCAACGACCCCTCATTGGTGTTCCAGGTAAGGCTTCCCGAGATACCCGGGAAGGGCCTGTGCACTTGGGCTTGGGCACTCGGTGCGCGGAAATCTCCTCGCACCTCACTTTTGCTGGTGAGGAATCGGGATTCGTTAGGAATGGAATCGGAGAAAGTGATGGATAATGTGCAAAGTCTGTGCTCACATCATGATGTCGTATTGCATAATCCTTATAAAGATTTGCAGGTGCGTGTGGAGCGAAGAAGAAGAACCCTGAAGGGGAAACGGGCTGTGAATGGTGCGAAAAGGTTTTTCGGAAAAGTGTTTGGCGCGAGAGGGTTTGTCGCGCGATTGGGGTCGACATGGCACCCGGGCGTTTGTGGGAGGTCCGTGGTGCGTGGTGTGAGAAAGAATGGTGCGCGTGTAAGAAAAAAGTGTGCGTCGAAGAGTGAGTGTGTCACAGAGTGTGGAGGTGAGAGTGAATGCGACACAGAGAGTGAGAGCGATACGGAGTGTACGTGCGAGGGTGAGAGTGACCCGGAGAGGGAGTTGGTGGTGGAGCGCGTGATTGGGTGTGCGACGACGGACTGCACACCCATGGGTAGGTGTGCGCTGGATGGGGGTGCGAGAGAGCGCACACCCATGAGTGTTACGGAGTACGTAACGGGGGTGAGTGCACGCAAGGAGTGCGTGAAAGGAAGGTGTGCCGCAGAGAGGTGTGTAAGGGAGTGTGCGAACAGCGGGTGTGTGATGACAGAGTGTGCGAATGGTGGAATGGGTGCGCGAGTAGAATGCATGGGATGCACGAGAGGCGCTGAGACGACGAGATGGGTGAGTGGAAGATGGAATGAGTGGTATGAGCATGCAGAGAAAGCATCGACGTGGACCGGGGCAGCGCTTGGGCTGACATTTAGCCGCCGCGAGCACTCGGTGCGCGGTGCGCTTTGTTTGCTGCGAGGAACTGCCGGGACCGTAAGCACGTCGCTCCTGTTCGGGGCGTCGTGCGCGATTCGGGCCGGGCCCCGCACTGAATGGCCAGTGCCGCGTCAGAGCGGCGATCGGCACGTTTCCGGGGGAGGGGGGCCGGGTCGGACCTTCGCCCCCTGGCGGGGACAGGGTTCCGACCAGGCGAGCTTCGGTCGTCGGGCCGGAGACCGCAAGGCTCTGCGCCGCGGAATCTCGGCCCGAGCATGCCGCCTCCCCAGAATCGTAAATGCCGGATGGACCCAACCTACGGTAGACAAACCACCCGCATTCATCGCTCGGCTTTGCGAAGCCGAGCTTTGAAAATGTAACAACGCCCCGAGGCTCAAGTTAATGGACACTTGGTAGGGATAGGGAATTTGATTGGCAAATTGGATTGGTAAATTTGATTGGCGAAGATGATTGGCAGTAATGATTGGCAAATTTGATGGATAAAAATGATTGGCAGCAATGATTGGCAAATTTGATTGGCAGAAAATTGGATGGGCAAAATTGATAAGGGGAGATGCCCGATGTGGAGGAATGATGATGGCAACGATGTAGATGGCAACTCTGCCATCCCTCACATCCACCCGGGCACATGAGCATTAGTTATGGGGAAGCTCGCCGAGGGCGGGTTAGGATAAATGTATAGGGACCTAGAGATGACCATAGGTAACTGTAGAGTTAAGTAGTGACATTGTACAGGTAGCGGGGACGTAGAGAGGTTAGATGGTTGTTAATGACGTGGTATGTGCAATAGTGTAAGGGATGACTGGGGATGCACTAAGTTAGAAGGGCACCAGGTAGTTCAGATGATGCAGTGTGTTTGTGTTGTTGTTTTTTTGAATGAGGCATTGCGTATGGAAGTTTTTGCTGGTGAGCATGTTGAAATGAGGAATTGAGAGGCAATGCTCGGGAAAGATGTGTGTGTGAGCGTGGGAAAATCTGAGTGCCTGAGGCAATGGTTTGGAGAATTGAAAGTGTATTGAGCAGCGTATTGTGAAAAGTGTGAGGTGATTGTGAGTTGTATTGAGCGAATGGTCCTGGAGGAAGGAGGGTGCAGGAGCACCAGGTGTGACGGAACAGGTGTGCAAGTGAACAGGTGTGCAAGTGAACAGGTGTATGGAGAATGGTTGAATGGAATAACTGGTCTGGAGTAAATGGAGTATGGAATGAATGGTGTGGAGTGAGTATGGTGGAAAACGTGGAGTGGGGTGGTTGGTGCGAAGGGAGTGAATAGGGAGGATGGACCCCCATCACGAATACCTGGGAAGGGTAGTTTAAGAGTAGGTAGAGGCTATAGGTAAATGGTGGTTGGATATTGGCATCTGTGGTGCGTGTGGTAGAATGGTGTTTGGATGGGTGCATTAGTGATGTGGAAATGGCTGGACATGTGGCCTGTTAGTGTGTATGGTTAAATGGGCACTCCGCCACTGTGAGGATGTCAGCCAGGTGAGGCCACAGGTGGGCTCTGGGAGCCGGTAGAGTTGTGAATGGGGCCCGAGGATCCGGAGGATGGACCCGGGTAGCCCAGTGCCAGAGGGGGCACTGAGTGGGGAGAGCGCCAGAGGGCCTTCCCCAGGTAGATAGGTTAGGGTAAGGAGCAGGTAAGCTCGGAGGCAACTGCAGTGGTGGAGGTGTGCAGGTGAGTAGGCCTGCTAGGGGAGCCACACGACTTAGCCCCGAAATTGTGCAAAGGCACAGGGAGTTGAATAGGGGGAGTGAGACCCCAAATTGATGAGCACCACAGTTTGGTCAATGGGAGTTCGGTTTTTAGAACCGCATAGTGTAAGGCGGCCAATGGTTTTGCAGGGAAAGACCCTGGGTAGTGTAAAGAACGTTAAAGTCATTTAGAGGATAGTTAGGATTGAAATCTCCTCGCACCATCTACAGCCACTCACCTGAGGTGGTAACGGAACTCCACACCATGGTTTTGTTTAATTTTGTTGCAAATGTTTTGGAGTGTAAGACACATCATGACGTGGGTGAGACATTGTGCTGGTTGTTCCATCTCTTCCTCCTTAAGAGGGATTGATGATGAATTGGGGGATGGCAAATTTGGTTTGAGGGATTGTGGATGAATTTGGATTAGGGGAGATATGGGGAAGACGAGACGATAGTGACGAATTTGTAAATTGTTGTGTAAATACGGGGTAAGGGGCGAAGGTAGAGTAGGTGACAGGGGGCGGGGGGGGGGGGGGTGACGTACGTTAGGGACGAGCTTTCTCCGCTCGCTCTCCAGGTGCACCTCACCTCTGCATTGCCTTGGGTTGATGTGTACCCTTGCGCCCTTACCCATCGCTGACTCTGCTTTGTCTTCCTCCCCACCTATGGACCATGCTCTCTGGGCATTGAGGGAGAGCGTGCGGGAGCCGCATCTGTGTGCCCGAGCTGCCGCTGCCAGCTGCCTGGATCGATGCACCACCTTATGGACCACACGTTTGTGGCTAAGCACCACACCCATATGGACCACGGTACTGTGGCCGAGCACCACTGATGGACCCCACGTGTTGGGGCCTGGCCCCTCTGCTGGGACCGGCCACGATGGCCCAGGAAAGTTTGCTTGCGGACCACGGTGAGGTGGCCCCTTT
This sequence comes from Myxine glutinosa, assembly GCF_964187855.1. Lineage (NCBI taxonomy): Eukaryota > Metazoa > Chordata > Myxini > Myxiniformes > Myxinidae > Myxine > Myxine glutinosa. Next base: position 197,163,061 of record NC_136261.1, on the reverse strand, counting down.
TGCCCTACAGGTGGACCACCCATGGTTGGCCCTTGTGGGCCATAAATAAAAATGGACGTGTTTTGTGCCTTTTTATTATGTGCAAATAGGCAGCAAGCAAGAACAACAAGAGCAAGAAAAGAGAGAACATCTGGAAGAAACGTCGGCCAGCAGAGGGAGCAGCAAGAAGAACAAGACCATAAGTTTGTTTTCATTGTGTGTGTGCAATGTAGCACTGGATGGTGCTTGATGGTGCTTATTGGTGTTTTGGTGCTTGCATGATCGGGGATGCATTGCAATATCAATTCTGCATCCCCGGGCATGTAAAGGTGGTGTATCGGTGCAGTGCATGCTTTTCCTCCCTCCCGCAGGGTTCTTTTGTTTCCCAAAGAAATGACAGGTCCTGGGTTTGCCATGTAAATACAAATAGTGTCTTGTAATTAATGCTCCCCACCGTAAATGTGTAGTTTGAAAATAATTCCACAATTCGGTTATTCTGTGGGTGTAAATCTGTTAGGTAGGGTGCAACATAGCAGGCGGGACATATTTAACTCTTTTTAAAATGTCGCACTCAGGGGAGAAGTTAATAGTAGAGGGTTACCACACCTGAGTGTCACATTAAGTAAAGTTTTCGGGCCGGGTCGTCCCGTGAGGAATGAGGGTGCTGTGTTACGGTTTTTAGAACCTTCACATGTAAATTTAGTAGTAAATTCCCTTATAAATGA
>NC_136261.1:197139857-197157357 GCF_964187855.1 Myxine glutinosa | reverse complement strand
TAAAATTCCAAATTGTAATGAACTCAATATGACGACTGATAGGATTGCAATGACGATGCAAAGACATCGACAATTGAATCGTGAAAACTTGCGTGGCTTGCTAAACAGCAGTGCTACAGAGAATTCATAATACTAGTGAGATACCCATGCTAAGCACGGGTGAAGCAAACAGGCAATGCAGATATGGCAAATGCTAAAGCATGAAACCAATAAATTCCACATTCCTGTAGCACCCTCAGTCACACGTCAGACATGGACAGCAAGTTCGTGAAGGACTTCCATGAGAAACGTACCCGTTCGCAAACAAACGGGTACGTTCACGTATAGAAACATCGATCGTGGGTCCGTGACGAATCTGCATATGGCGATCCACGAAGTTCACGTTTAGAAGGTAGAAACCATCACGGCATGTCGGCATTTACTTGAACTCGATATCTCCTTTTTCATTCCAAACAACATAACTCCAATCACAAATTAATCACAAAATAAACTTTTAACAACATTGTTAATGTTTCCTTCATTGTAAAAACTACCAAGTCAACAGTTAAAAGGATTTAGAGCCGATAGGTGTTACAGCCTTGGCAAGTTCGATGGAGACAGCGATCTGTTAGCTTATACACTGCCCAAATATATATGTGGAATTCTCTCATGTAGAGATTAAACTCACGTCGTTTGAACTTTGGCCGAAGTCATTATTTTCTTTTAATGATATTTATATACAAATGAAAAAGAAGATAATTGGTTTTGGGTCGTCCTTTCCGCATATCTTGTGGGATTGTGAGTTGGAGAGACCACCGTGATGGCGGGGAGGGGGTTGGCATTCTCTCAAGCAGGGATTCAACTCATGTCCTTATAAAAGGTCTTTGTCCGAGGTCACCGAGTCCGATCGGCGCAGCCGTGCAGCGATCGGTGCAGTCGGTTGTGCGGCACCCGGGAAAATAACGTTATGCGGGAGTCCAAACCTGAAAATGCTGGAGGCCAAAGCTGAAATTGGAAGAACAATATACCCTATTTTACTACAGGAGATCCTAGGATTACCCACCCAAAATATTGTTGCGGTTTTGTGTTTTTACAAATAAAGGTTAATTTCCCCCTCATAGTTTAGTCACACTACAACACGTAGCCTCGCGATAGTTCAGTTATTTCTTAGTAAATGTAAGCATAGTCCTTTTCCTGTGTTAGTTTTGCGTTGAGTAGAATAATGAGAGTTAGGTCTCCTTCCAATGCTTATGCCGCCTCGATGCTTTGGTTTTTGGCACAAATTACCACGAGGCCGGCCTGACAAGTCGAGGCAGGCTGAAAGAAGGCGGGACAGGAGAAGTGGGAGTGACCGGTAAGCACGAGCCGCCAATCAGGGCTCGAGGGGAGTGGCTTAGCACTGCGGCAAAAGGCGTGGTTTGGAACATTCGAGGCAGGCCAGGGTGTGGCAATATATAACCCTGTGCCCAAACGCCCCCACCTGAGTTATGGGGAGAGGCGCTTGCCAGTTCTGAGGAGAGGTGCGCTGAACTAAGTTTGAGGAGGACCTGCGCTGAGTGATGAGCTTGAGTTATCAGTTTGAAGCGCTGTGTTGAATTAGTAGTTCTGAGGAGAGGTGCGCTGAACCAAGTTAAGAGTTCTGAGAGTGCGCGGTGTTGAATTGAGTTACAAGCTAAATGCTCGGTTGAGTTTGAGGCAGATCCTCTGTTGAGTTACGAGAGTGAAAGCGCGCCGTTGCATTAATCGCGCTGTGAAGAACCGCCGTGTCGGGCTACAGAGATGCGCATATTTTCCTGCCTGCCTTTGTTCGAGATACGCGCCACGAGGATCCCTCCCGCCTGCCTGCCTGCCTTCGTCGAGGGACGTGCTGTGACCGCAGAGGGCCACGCCGGGCGAGCTGTTCCTGAGCAACAAAGCCGGCGCATTCAGCGCATGAACCATCCTTCCTTCATTCCCCCTGTGAGTGTGATGGGCCCATTGTCTGGGTAATAAGCTAAGACTGCTTAAGTGCCTGCTCTGTGTCTCTTCGCCTTGTATAGCTGTAAATAAACCTGTGTTCTTCCTTCTATTTCATCGTTCCCGTCATTTCCATCTATTGACTAAGCGTGGTACGAATTATATCGCTCTAATCAGGTTCCAATAACAAGGTAATTGCATGGACCACGTGGTGCGCCATCCGCTCGGGTGTACTCAAATTACACGTGGTTCATGCGAGACTTGATCCCCGCTTCCGCGGTGGCGTAGGTAATTAGGTACGTGCGAACATCGTCCCGAAACCCTGTCCCGCGTCCGACCGGAAGTGGCGACTCAAGTCTCGCGGTTGCGACGACCCAAGGAGAACAAGGGGCTTAATCTCCCCTTGGTAAGGGAACGAGGGTCGCGCGGAAACCGTAACAATATCGTTGGATCGGTTCAGCCGTTTTTGCGGTACCTTCGAATGGATGGACAGACAGACAGATAGATGGACATTTGGTGAATTATCGCAAGATGACACTTACAATTTGGCCAGCAATTTATAAAGGATAACGTCGATAACGTCGTCGTCGATAAAGGATAACGTCATCGATAACTCACATACTCTTCACGAAAGACACCGTGGGATCTATAATGTCCACCAACGACCAGGGTTGGAAAAACGGGTCCCGTAAGCAAGAGAGGCTTGAGAGCAAGACGTTTGAGAGCTCTGTTTTTCGTTAAATAGTTAGAGGTATTTTGTTTTCAAGAAGGTCCAACACCCGGAACTTTGATTTAACTTCTCTGCCATTTAATAATTGTGGTTAGTACACTCTCAGTCAACATCAGGTTATTCGGCATTCATACACTTCTTGAAAAGCACCTCATGGTTAAAAATGAACTCCTTAAAAAGAGACTGAGTGTATAAAGAGAAGAGATATTTGCTTCCGAACCTTGCTGTGAAATGAGCTTGACAGCGATGAGAAATGCGACACTCAGACTCGCAATCATGAGCCATGACGAAAGGCGACATCGACGGCGCATGGTGCGTGCACTATCCACACGAATTCCCGAGCTGTACCCGATGACTCCTCGTCTTTAACCGCGTCGTCTCCACCCAGGTAATTATGTCACACCACCTGTGATGGTGGGGGCGTGTTCCACTTTGCGAGAGCTCCACAAGCTACTTGGTAACATACTGAACATACAAGATACTTGGGGATGATGACATATACTGTCAATTTCCCACTTACACGGGGAGTTGTCCTCTTGATACTCCTGTAAAACTTGTTATTCATCCTCACCTGTAAATGCGCTGCAGGTACTCCAAATTTCAGTTGTCCTGGATTTCAAAGAATATCTAAATTATTTACTTTTTGTCATGATGTACAGAATTAAGTGGATGCTCATCAAAAGCTTAACAAGAAGAGTTTGTAATATTTTATTCAGGTCTGCTTGATATATTCACTTTTACTCTGTTTCTGCATGCAGATTGTCATTTTTGGCTAAAAAGTTCTAAAACTTGAATTACTACTTTATAGCCATAAATATCTCAGATTCCAAAGAATGAACAGGTGTATTAAATAAAGATGCACTGGTATAAAGTTTCCGAGTTTATAAAACGTTCTTAAACGTGAATTACTACTTCTTTATAGCTGTAGGCATCTCTGATTCCAAAGAATGGACAGGTGTATTAAATAAAGGTGCACTCGTATAAAGTTACGAAAACAAAAGTTGCATTTTTTTTTTAGTGTATAACGTCCGCTCTTGAAAATAATGTCGAATGCTTTCTGCACAAAGATGTCATTTAGAAATTATAAGTGACAAGTTTTGTTCGGAATGTTTTGGTCGAAAGCACAATGATAATGATCATGGGGCAATTTGTGGTTCATGCAAAAACTGCATTTGTGAAAGAGCAATTTCCAAGATATCTCAATAACTTTGCATAAAAGAAGGATGAATGTTCCTGCTCTGACTTTGAACTCGCACACGTGATACAGGGACAGATCGAGGTCATACACACACACACACACACACACACACACACACACACACACACACACACACACACACACACACACACACACACACACACACACACACACACACACACTGGACAGAGTGAGGATAGACAAAGAAGGCTCATTGGAATGCCGAAGAAGAGGTCAGCTCAACTGGGACAGCAAACTAATCATAATAAATGCCCAAGATCAAAGGACCCTACACCAATGGAGTTAAAAAGATGGCGAGACTGAGCCAGACGGTCTAGTGTAGATTCTGCAAGACAGAAACAGAAAGTACTAGTCACCTGCTCTCAGGATGCAAAACACTATTATCAGAACAACCTTACACACAACGGCACAACAAAGTATGCAAAGTGATTCATTGGCATATCTACCAAAAAATTAAACATCCCAGTTCCACGTAACTCATGGAAACACGAACCAAAGGCAATCATTGAAAATGAGGACGTCATGCTCGTTGCATGGTTTTGCAACCAAAGGCAATAAAAGAATTATGGAGGCCACTGTGCTCTTGGGAACATTCAATGCAGCAGAAATTTGTTTTGTAGGCTTCCCCAGATCTGTGCCTCGACACAATCCTGTCGCTGAGCTCTGCAGGCAGTTCCTTCGACCTCATGGCTTGGTTTTTGCTCTGATATGCATTGTCAGCTGTGAGACCTTATATGGACAGGTGTGTGCCTTTCCAAATCATGTCCAATCAAGTGAATTTACCACAGGTGGACTCCAATCAAGGTGTAGAAACATCTCAAAGATGATCAAGAGAAATGGGAGGCACCTGAGCTAAATTTCAAGTGTCATAGCAAAGGGTCTGAATACTTATGTCAATGTGATATTTCAGTTTTTTCTTTTTAATTAATTTGCAAAACTTTCTAAAATCCTGTTTTCTCTTTGTCATTATGGGGTATTGAGTGCAGATTGATGAGGGAGAAAATGAATTTAACCGATTTCAGCACAAGGCTGCAACATAACAAAATGTGAAAAAACTGAAGGGGTCTGAATACTTTCTGAATGCACTGTATAACATGCAATGAAGGGAGTGGGAGACAAAGGGGGAGAGAGGGAAGCACACATGCACAACAAAGAAGAGAACAGGGACGTCAGTAGATCTGTGGAAGGGGTAGGGCTGGGGGAGGAGGGAAGGGGTAGGTCTGGGGGAGGGAAGGGTACACGGTATAAAGCAAATGAGCACTACTAGGAATTTCAGGAAAGAAGTTGGAGATTGAAAGAGGTGGATTTAGGGTGTTTTAACTGGGGTAGAAAAGATCAAGATTTTGGATGGGGGTAGATAAGAGATGGCGGTGAACAGCTGTTTTAAAGACCTGGAGGGAGGACAGGGATTGAAGAGAGTGTGGGAGATTGTTCCAGAAGCGGGAGAAAAGAGGAATGAAGGAGTGAAGGTGAGCAGAGAGTCTTGGTTTTGGCGGTTTCACCAGAAGAGGGTTGCTGGCAGGTCTTGTGGGTCCTGCAGGAATATTTGGGGGACAGAGCACAGACAGAGCAGGGGGAGCAAGGCCGGAGAGGAGTCGGTAGAAAACCGAAAGACCACCTAGAGAGCGAGAAAGGCCCTCAGAATCAGCTTCATCGTGGGAGATTCCAATGATTCTGAAAGCTTTGGTTTCAACAGCGTGAAGCCGAGCTAGGTGTGAGGCAGGAGCACCAGCTCAGAGGGAGAGCAGTATTCTATTCAACTGCAGATGAAAGCTTTGTATGTGGTGAAGAGCTCAGGTGTGCCCAGAAAGGACTTAGCACGAAAGAGGCTGCCCAGTCGGCGACTGGCTTTGGAGGCCAGCTTGGAAATGTGGTTTTCGCAGGAAAGCTCATGTGTGTGTGTGTGTGTGTGTGTGTGTGTGTGTGTGTATGTATATATATATATATGTATGGGTGTGTCTGTGTGTCTCGTTGGTAGTTATCTCCATTTGCGGGTTTCAGGAGGTGGAACAGAGTCCCCCCCAGGACCCAAATATCCACCTCCTCTTCGGTAAGGGATCGCAGTTCATGGACCAAGCTGTTCAACTTTTTGCAGAGTTTTGTTCCAAGGGCTCTTTTCAGGATAATCACCGAACCCCGGATTGCCTCCAGCTGCAGTGTATTTGTGGTAATATTCCCAGGGATGGTTTTTGAAATCTCAGTGAGGTTCTTCTTCATCATTCCTGTTCCTCCAATTTATCACTGGTACAATTTTGATGTTCCTCAGCTTCCAAGATCTCTTGGCCTCATTTTTGAGGTCCTGGTATTTGGTCATTTTCTTGATTTCGGTGTTGTTTTAGGCCAAAATCGCTGGGTACTGATATCTCAATCATCAATGCTGTATTTTCCTTTTTGTTCTGAATACAATGTCCGATGCTTTGTTCATGCTCTGTGGAATCATCAGGTCGTACGGAAGCCTCTCCTCAGTGAAAGACACATGAAAGCCCGCTTGGAGTTTGCAAAAAAGCACCTGAAGGACTCTCAGACTGTGAGAAACAAGATTCTGTGGTCTGATGAATCCAAGATTGAACTGTTTGGCCTCCATCTGGCCACTCTGCCATATAGCCCAGATCGGTGGAGTGTTGCAGTGATGGTTGTCCTTCTGGAAGTTTCTCCCATCTCCACACAGGATCTCTGGAGCTCAGCTAGAGTGACCATCGGGTTCTTGGTCACCTCTCTTACCAAGGCCCTTCTCCCCCGATTGCTCAGTTTAGCCGGGCGGCCAGCTCTAGGAAGAGTCCTGGTTGTTCCAAACTTCTTCCATTTTTATTTTTATTTTTTTTGCACACAAGATCGAGGCTCGTGAAAGAGCTAACATTAATCACACAAAAATTCAAACCGACACATAAAACACAAAATAAGGGGAGCGGTAGACAAGATGGGGAGAGAGGGGGAAGGACACAAACACAACATTTGAGAGCAGGGACATCGAGAGAAATGTGGGAGGGAGAGGGCTTGGGGGGAGGTGGGAGAGGTATAAAACATATGGACACTGCAAGGACTTCCAGGAAAGAAGTTGGAATTTCAAAAAAGTGTGTCTGGGGTGAATTAACAGGTGTAGAAAAGATCAAGGTTTTGGATGGGGGAAGATAAGAGATGGTGGTGAACAGCTGTTTTAAAGACCTGGAGGGAGGAGTGGGATTGAAGGGAGTGGGGGAGTTTGTTCCAGAGGCAGGAAAAAAGGGGAAAGAAAGAGTAAGAATTATGGAGGCCACTGTGCTCTTGGGAACCTTCAATGCAGCAGAATTTTTTTGTAGGCTTCCCCAGATCTGTGCCTCCACACAATCCTGTCTCTGAGATCTGCAGGCAGTTCCTTCGACCTCATGGCTTGGTTTTTGCTCTGATATGCATTGTCAGCTGAGAGACCTTATATCGACAGGTGTGTGCCTTTTCAAATCATGTCCAATCAATTGAATTTACCACAGGTGGACTCCAATCAAGGTGTAGAAACATCCCAAAGATGATCAAGAGAAATGGGAGGCACCTGAGCTAAATTTCAAGTGTCATAGCAAAGGGTATGAATACTTATGGCAATGTTATATTTCAGTTTTTTATTTTTAATAAATTTGCAAAACTTTCTAAAATCCTGTTTTCTCTTTGTCATTACGGGGTATTGAGTGTAGATTGATGAGGGAGAAAATGAATTGAAACGATTTCAGCATAAGGCTGAAACCGACACATAACAAAATGTGAAAAAAGTGAAGGGGTCTGAATACTTTCTGAATGCACTGTATGTGTCTGTGCATGTTTTCATGTTCAAGTGTTAGCTCTTACATGGGCCTCGATTCTGGAAACAAATAATAATAATAGTAATACACGCACGCACTCACACACACACACACACACACACACACACACACACACACACACACACACACACACACACACACACACACACACACACACACACACACACACACACACACACACACACTGTCGTGTGAGTTCCCTTGGTGTTGACCATAGGGTAGCATGGATGACCAAACGAGCTTTAACACTGTGAGGCGTTCAGTTCAATGGCAGAGTTAATATGAGTGGGGAGCAAACGGGGTAGAAGAGAAACTGGAGAGCTTACCTTCACGGATCCCACCGGCAGTCCTCGAACCTGTAATAAATAAACTAACACGAAACGGAGTTGAAATGTACAAAAACAAGCATTCTGAGTATTGCGCTGCAATACATGTCCCCTACCGGCAGTTTGTCATCCGGAAAACTGTTGGGGAAATTACCAAGGGTTCTTTACCCACAGGTTCTGAATCGTTCCCAATCGCTAATTACCTCAGGATGGGCTCACCTGTGATTCGCACTCGGGACTTCGATTTATACACCTTGCAGACAGGTCAGCAGAAGCACGAGAAAATAAGTTGTTGATAAAGAACCTTTCGAGTCGCTAAATATCAGTTATTTATTATATTTTCCGGTTCACGATCAATATATAATCGATATGTATATATATGTTGCTTGGCTTGGCTCCGCCCCTCCGGAAAGCGCGCGCTGTGTCACGCTGTTGAGATTCGCGAGACGAGGCTGAGGGCGCGCGGTGCGGCTTGAGGAGAACTCGAGAATAAACAAGAGATATCCATTTAAAAAAATATTTTCGTTTAATTAACAATATCTGCCAAACCACGTGCCCTATCGCAAATTCCAAAAGGATATTTTAGTAGATTGACATGCTCAACAGATCTGTGAAGTTTCCCCTCGATTGGATCAAAAATGAGGGAGGGGCTCGGTTTTAAAGGTTCATGCTTAAAAACGTCATAACTCTGAAACCATGTGATGCATGACGTCAGGCACGCTGACTTTTTTGTTCGTCATGGGTATGCGATTCTGCCTGCAAAGTTTGGCCTCGATCTGTTCAGCCGTTGCAGAGAAAAAGGGGTTTTTGTGTTTTCACGAAAAACAATATGGCGGCCGAACCACCTGACCTGTGACGTCATAATTACCATTAAAATATTCTACAGACCGAGTCCCTCCTATGGTGAAAATTTTATCTCAATCGGTCCTATTATTGCAGAGAAATTGGTTTTTAAAGGAAATTAAAACTTAAAATGGCACTGAGTTAAGGATCATCAGAATTATCAGAATTATCAAAGTTCAAAGTGCCATAACTTTGTTAAAAATGATCGAAACGTCGTGAAGTTCGAACTTGACCTGTAACTTATCATGAGGAAACCATGTACCAAGTTTGAAATCATTAGCATTAAGAGTTTAGAAAATAAAGTCTGGAACACTGTTCTTTGCGTGACGGACTGACGGACGGAGGGATGGCGTGCAAACCTATAGTCCCCTCCGGTGTACACCGGTAGGGGACTAATAAACAGGTTTATTTGATAAAATGCCGGTAACATGGAAACAACACGAAACAACTGAATTCCTAAACGGGACGTCCCCACAGACAGACTCGAAAAACAGACAAAGGGTAAAAGAACTGGAAAATAAATGTGTTTGGTTATTTAGTGGGCACTTAGTTCAACATGGCTGGGGTGTCTCATCAAGAATTGTCCAGGCCCTCCCCGAGCGCGCAATCCGGACGCGGCTCTAGTGTTGGCGAGAAAAAGGCCTCACTCGCCCTCGTTGGCGCGAAACAGGCCTTATGCGTGAAGCGAACGGCAGGCGTGAAGCCCGCTCTTCCACGCCATGCTCGTCCCCCCGCCCTCTGCACGGAAAACCGCAGTTCCCGGGCCACGGCTCTTCCTCCGCATAACCACCAGTAAGATGTCCCAACATGGCCGCTCACGATGAGGCTTCCCCATGCGGAGAGCAAAGCACAACCGTCCACTTACCGCTTTTGGAACGAGAAAGCGTAAAAGAGAACGTTCACTCTCAATGCCCAGACGCCAGAAATAAGAGGGGAATGAGGAGAAGATGCTGGTACACAACCGTTCACCGCCAGACCCAAACTGAGAAGAAGGAAAATGTCCACCGCTCCAACCACTCTGTGCACACCGCTCCAACCACTCTGTGCACGCCGCTCTAACGTCATCCATGCCTGCCTCCCCAATCAGCGAGTCTCTTCTTACTCGTCCTATCTGTCAATAAAACCCCGGACCAATCACTGCCACTCTGGGCTTGGCTCTCGGCCTTGCCCGTCCTGCTTCCTCACCACGTCGGGATAATCAGCGCCAGTGGTTCATGCATGGTTTCTGGTGGTTTTATTAATTAGTGGTGTAGTTATTGGGCGATTTTGGTTCGTGTCTAGTGCAGTGTCATAAGGAACAAAGGAATAGATTACGGAGGTATTGACCCACAGGGGATTAAAGTTACCCATAATCCCTGAGCTAATTAACAAGCCCCACTCCTCTGATGGGGACGAATATACAAATTTAACCCGACAGTCCGGTCTAATACAAATTCCCTACTTATTACATGGGGTGGTTTTTCTTTTTCTTCATGACAATCGGTGCATGCTAATTTATGCAAATCTACCTGGTTCTAAGTTGATCATTGTGTGCCCCCTACAAACGTAACAAAATACACACACACACACACACACACACACACACACACACACACACACACACACACACACACACACACACACACACACACACACACACACACACACACACACACACACACACGACTCTCTTATTCTTATAGCATAGATACCATGATACCAGTGATGAGTTAGGTGGGGAGAGAAGGGGAGGGAGTCCAAATTGCTCATGTCTGCGAATGTAATAAATAGATGGCATGATATAATGCAATCAACCCCGGCCTTGTGCTAATTTTACACTGCACCTCGGGCATGGAATTTTGTCAAGGCATCGCACACACAATGCTATTCTTTTCACTTTTCAGAAGATTATCAAATTCTTTGAACATCCACGCCTTCAACACGGATAAGACAGCCACCTGCAGGTCCCCTTCTGAATCACGACTTGCTGCTTGATACAGCTCCCCCTGCTGACAATCGTCAGAACTCGGAATTCGAACCGAGACCGAAAATCGGAAACCTGCTGGATGACCTGGTTATATTAAGCAGGTTTGTCAATACTAGACCATGGGCCAAGCAGTGGAAATACTTCTAGTTTATCATTTTCGTGACCCACATCTGGTAACCACGTGAATTTTTGTCTGATGGGAGATAAAAAATCATTGAACAAGAATTCACCACTCGGCAAGTCCAAAAGTTGCACACTAATTAGTATTCTTAATTAGTATTAATCATCCAGATGCACAGCACCCTCTTTTGTCAAGAAATTAAAAGTTATGTACAAACCTATGGAAAATAGACAAATTGAAACACAGCAACACTTACATGACAGAGAACGGTAAAAAAAAATCAATGAGCTACACATACACACACACACACATACATACAAACACAGCCACACACACACACACAAAACCAGATACACACATGCACTCACCAATATATTTCTTTGGAAATGTTTTCAAAGGAATCATTGGCACTTCTAAGAAACTTTTCCTTGCAAAATTAATGTGCCCTATTTTACACACACACACACACACACGCACACACACATTTACATACACATACATCTTTTATTTTCAAAGTAATTATTGGCACTTCAACGAAATATATCTTTGCAAATGAGCCCAATTCATCCCACCCCACTCTCTCATCTCTCTGTCATATTATGATTAGATTATGTCATATTAGATTATGTTGGCACACTTTAGGGCTGTAGCAAAACAACATTTAAAAAAAAATAACCAGTTTTCAAATTATTCATAGCTATTGGCCTAATGTAACCCAAAAGATAATAATCAGACTGTTGACTCATGGAAATACAGCCCTATTATAATATTCACAATGTCTGAGTCCAATCTGGGGGCCAAATAACAGGCTTCTCTGCTACCCTCTCATCCAGAACTTACACGTATATCTGTGTCACAACAGAGTAGCTAAATGGAATGAAGCTACAGCAGCAGGTCAACAGTGTGAAGTTGTGAACACTACACATCTTCATCTTCTGTGTCGGAGTCTTCATCTAAAGATTCTCCAGCCACTGGATTTTGGCAATCAGTGCACTTGCACAGATTAGTGCACAGATTAGATTAGTGAATTGATTCACTGCTCTCGCTGTCCTCACTAGTCACATCTTCAACAACATCTTCTACCACCTCCTCAACATCAAGTGTTTCAACAAATACTATGTCACTCTCACTTTGACGTGATGGCTTGCAAAAGCAGAGAACAGGATATGATCTCCTAAGCCTTGTCTTCAGACGACCAGATTTGAATGAAGAGGCATCAATGCTTTCCACATGTTGCACCTCTTTAATGAATAATCTGTTTAACTTAGTAAGTCGCAGAATCTCTTTTCCTTTGATTATCCTCTCCTCAACCACTTTACTACAAAAACTCTGGTATGATTTCTCATACAATTGCTGTGAACTCTCTACTTTTGTCTGAGATTTGTGAACTACTTTAGTATACCTTAGGTAACATGACTTGTGGTACTTTGCTTCCATTGCGACAAGGTCTTTATCCCTAATATCTAAGAGCAACCTTTGATCTTGTTTCATCATTGCAGCATTTAATAATTGTCCCCCACTCATGGTTTCACAATTCATTAATTTCTCAACCTTTCTCTTCCCTGTTCCCGAGTCCTTCACATACTGGTTGGTTCTGCAGATGACACATCGTACTGGCAACACATGCTCACGTCCTGCAACAGATGGTGTCGCTTTATCAATTGAGGAGCGAAGACATCTCTTGGGTGGTTCTTCATCTAGCGAGTCTTCAACTTCTGGAATAACAGCCAGTCTTGATGTGCTCGTTGCAGCCTCTGAAAATTACACAAAATTAAATTCATCATTACGAATATGTACATACATACCAATATATGATTTGCAAGATGTGATTTTTTTTTTTCCTGTACTAATTTGTGAAATAATCAATTACAATTGATATAACCTATTGAATTATAAATTAGAAATATCTATCAAAAAATTAAGCAAATTTAGGTAAATGATTTTTGGTTACAAAATTACTAAGCCAAGATAGGTCGATCAATGAAAGGCAATAAACTTGATTTTGGAAATTACAATATCAACTCATAATTACCCTTTTACGTGAGTATAACTATTTTCAATAGGATTTGGTTCTTGGTTTTCCACTTAAAACACAATTGCAAAATTTTTTTTTTTTTTTTGTAGATGAGAAAACAAAAGTAAAGTTGGTATATTTTACCTTTTTGCCTTTTATTCCTCCGAATGGCCCGGTTGATCTCAGTAATATTGCAAAAATGGCGGTAGCATTCAGCATGATATCCTGGAGTGCCTCGTTTTCTCCTGAGGTTAGAAAAAATACAGGTAAATTAATTTTTTTAAATATCTATTACTATGAGCATCGTCCTAAAGGTGAGGAAGTATGTAGAAAATATAAAATTTATTCATCTCAAGAACAGTGTAGAGGTGAAATTTCCCGTCTGTCCGATTTCCCGTCTGTCCGAATCACCTGATCACGGAGGTTTTCAAATTTCAACAGTCCGAGCCACGGAAAGCTTTCTAAATTCTAGACTTAAGTTAGAGTCTGAACTTATATCTAGACTACCCTATTACTAGAATTAAAGTTAGATCTAACAAAAAGTTAGTCAAGATCTAGGTACTTACCTCCCACTTCTTTCATCATCATCGTCGACATGCCGCGGCTGTTTTGCCGGTGCCTCTGCCGCTGATACACAGTCCCAGCCATAGCGGTCTGCGTTGTGTGCTACTTTACTTTCGGGCGTGTTTTCGATTTCCTTCCAGAGATTAGCACATTCTTTGAATTTTTTGAAGGATTTCTCGGCAAGAGGAATAACCCTGCTGTGCGTTGCAATGACGTGCATACAGCAAAATCCAGATGATGTCCCTTCTGAATCATCGGCAGATGCACCACTGGCATCAGCATCCGAGGACGACATGAGCGTCGCCATGTTTGCTAGAGTCGCTTCTTTGAAACGCGTTATCTGATTGGCTGTTGCTTATGGGATAGTCCGATGCGTTTATGAAAGGACAACTATGACTGGATAATTTTAGCGAGGTCCTTGTCGAAATTATTGAGGTTTTTTTCCACTTTTTAAAATAATGGTGGAGTTCTGAGATTGCCGAGTTATATGGTATGCTTTTAAACATGTTTTTGGACAATAATATTTCAACATTGATTAGTTACTCGATGTGGGTCACGAAAGTTAAGAATTCTGACCGACGGCCCACGGTCTATACGGCCCTTTTCGCTAAAATACACGGCACACGGCATTATTTAGAACATTATTTTAAAACAACAACAACAACAACTCCACAAATGAGAGCAATTGTGAACGTTATATATACGAATTAAATTTTGTAAGTCGTCATTAATTTTATTTTTACGGCTGATGTGTTGGATTATTTTATATATATATATATTTTTCTAATGAATATTTTTTTTCCCCAATAGCCTGTTCATTTGCAGTCATTTCCGCTCTCCGTGATCATGCTACCTGCGTTCAATTACTTGTCCAGTGTTTGCGTCCATGTCAATAGTTTGTTGCAGGCTCTCTCCACCTGTTAAAAAAAACATTTTAATTATTTACCACTGTTTCATATAGTAGCGATCATTGGGGTTGTGGAATTGAAAATATGAAATTTTGGATATTTTAAGGAAGTAAGCGATGGGTCACGTTACTAACTGACATCCCAGAAAGAATTTACAACATGGCGAATGAAATTTTGTAAGTCGGCATTAATTTTATTCTTACGGCTGATGTGTTGGGTTGCTTTATATATTTTTTATTCTAATGAATATTTTTTTCCCAAATAGCCTGTTCATTTTCAGTCATTTACGCTCTTCGTGATCACGCTACCTGCGTTCAATTACTTGTCCAGTGTTTGCCTCCATGTCAATAGTTTGTTGCAGGCTCTCTCCACCTGTTAAAAAAATAATTCAAATATTTTCAACCACTGTTTTATATCGTAGCGATCATTGGGGATGTGCAATTGGAGATGTGAAATTTTGGATATTTGAAGGAAGCAAGGCAAGGTATAAGGCACGTGACACACTGTGACCACGCACAAATAATTTCCAACATGGCGGATGATGGCGGAGGCCCGTGCAGAATTGAGAGCGAAAAAGCCAAAGATAAGATGAAAGACAAAAAAGGTCGTGAAGACAACGAAAAGGATGGGAAAAAGGAGGGAAAAACGGAGAAAGGAAACGAGGGGGACAAAAGGGAGGAACAGGAGCTATCCGAGGAAGACAAGCAGCTGCGGGACGAGCTGGAAGCGTTGGTCGAGCGTCTCATGGATTCGGACGTCTCTGCACACCTTCCGGCGCTGGAGGAGTTAAGGAAGCAGATCCGCTCAGCCACCACTTCCATGACGTCTGTACCGAAGCCTCTCAAGTTTCTGCGATCTCATTACGGCAAGCTCAAGGTATTTGTGAAGTTTCTCTTCTGAGGGGTTGTGTGTATCGCCTCGATTTCTGAAATCCCCCCGCTCCGATCGAATTTCCCTCTATCAGAAACAGGGAGTGGGAGAGAGACAGGGAGTGGGAGAGAGACAGGGAGTGGGAGAGAGACAGGGAGTGGGAGAGAGACAGGGAGTGGGAGAGAGACAGGGAGTGGGAGAGAGACAGGGAGTGGGAGAGAGACAGGGAGTGGGAGAGAGACAGGGAGTGGGAGAGAGACAGGGAGTGGGAGAGAGACAGGGAGTGGGAGAGAGAGACAGGGAGTGGGAGAGAGAGACAGGGAGTGGGAGAGAGAGACAGGGAGTGGGAGAGAGAGACAGGGAGTGGGAGAGAGAGACAGGGAGTGGGAGAGAGAGACAGGGAGTGGGAGAGAGACAGGGAGATTGTGGGAGAGAGACGGGGAGATTGTGGGAGAGAGACGGGGAGATTGTGGGAGAGAGACGGGGAGATTGTGGGAGAGAGACGGGGAGATTGTGGGAGAGAGACGGGGAGATTGTGGGAGAGAGACGGGGAGATTGTGGGAGAGAGACGGGGAGATTGTGGGAGAGAGACGGGGAGATTGTGGGAGAGAGACGGGGAGATTGTGGGAGAGAGACGGGGAGATTGTGGGAGAGAGACGGGGAGATTGTGGGAGAGAGACGGGGAGATTGTGGGAGAGAGACGGGGAGATTGTGGGAGAGAGACGGGGAGATTGTGGGAGAGAGACGGGGAGATTGTGGGAGAGAGACGGGGAGATTGTGGGAGAGAGACGGGGAGATTGTGGGAGAGAGACGGGGAGATTGTGGGAGAGAGACGGGGAGATTGTGGGAGAGAGACGGGGAGATTGTGGGAGAGAGACGGGGAGATTGTGGGAGAGAGACGGGGAGATTGTGGGAGAGAGACGGGGAGATTGTGGGAGAGAGACGGGGAGATTGTGGGAGAGAGACGGGGAGATTGTGGGAGAGAGACGGGGAGATTGTGGGAGAGAGACGGGGAGATTGTGGGAGAGAGACGGGGAGATTGTGGGAGAGAGACGGGGAGATTGTGGGAGAGAGACGGGGAGAGAGACGGGGAGAGAGACGGGGAGAGAGACGGGGAGAGAGACGGGGAGAGAGACAGACGGGGAGAGAGAGACAGACGGGGAGAGAGAGAGACGGGGAGAGAGAGAGACGGGGAGAGAGAGAGACGGGGAGAGAGAGGGAGATTGTGGGAGATTGAGAGGGAGATTGTGGGAGATTGAGAGGGAGATTGTGGGAGATTGAGAGGGAGATTGTGGGAGATTGAGAGGGAGATTGTGGGAGATTGAGAGGGAGATTGTGGGAGATTGAGAGGGAGATTGTGGGAGATTGAGAGGGAGATTGTGGGAGATTTTGGGAGATTGAGAGGGAGATTGTGGGAGATTGAGAGGGAGATTGTGGGAGATTGAGAGGGAGATTGAGGGAGATTGTGGGAGATTGAGAGGGAGATTGAGAGGGAGATTGTGGGAGATTGAGAGGGAGATTGTGGGAGATTGAGAGAGGGAGATTGTGGGAGATTGAGAGAGGGAGATTGTGGGAGATTGAGAGAGGGAGATTGTGGGAGATTGAGAGAGGGAGATTGTGGGAGATTGAGAGAGGGAGATTGTGGGAGATTGAGAGAGGGAGATTGTGGGAGATTGAGAGAGGGAGATTGTGGGAGATTGAGAGAGGGAGATTGAGAGAGGGAGATTGTGGGAGATTGAGAGAGGGAGATTGTGGGAGATTGAGAGAGGGAGATTGTGGGAGATTGAGAGAGGGAGATTGTGGGAGATTGAGAGAGGGAGATTGTGGGAGATTGAGAGAGGGAGATTGTGGGAGATTGAGAGAGGGAGATTGTGGGAGATTGAGAGAGGGAGATTGTGGGAGATTGAGAGAGGGAGATTGTGGGAGATTGAGAGAGGGAGATTGTGGGAGATTGAGAGAGAGAGAGAGAGAGATTGTGGGAGATTGAGAGAGAGAGAGAGGGAGATTGTGGGAGAGAGATTGAGGGAGAGATTGAGGGAGAGATTGAGGGAGAGATTGAGGGAGAGATTGAGGGAGAGATTGAGGGAGAGATTGTGTGTGAGATTGAGGGAGAGATTGAGGGAGAGATTGAGAGAGAGATTGTGTGTGAGATTGAGAGAGAGATTGAGGGAGAGATTGAGGGAGAGATTGAGGGAGAGATTGAGGGAGAGATTGAG